>NW_024038170.1:0-74889 GCF_016077235.1 Cyprinodon tularosa
ATCCCCTGGGGAAGCAGTGGGCTGCCATTTTGCGGCGCCCGGGGAGCAGTGTGCGGTTAAGTGCCAGAGTGGAGGACGTGGGGATCAAACCGGGTACTTCCAACCTTCTCAGAGCACAAGCCCACTGTTCTAACCACTTAGCCAACACCCCCCCAAAAAAATAAACAAAGGAAATTAAATCTAAGAAAACAGCAGAGCTACTCTCAAAACCTTATTTTTGATTAAGAAGTTTTATTAACGTTGCATATCTTGATAGCATTCTTTCAAATTCTCATTTATAAAACATGTTCTTTGCTTGTAATATATATATGACACTGTCGAGTTTTAACATATAGACAGATTATAAGTAAGGATTGGATGCTGCTACAAAGAACTGTTCTATAATTAATCCAATTAGTCCCGCTGGGGATTGTTTCATATTGAAAATGTCAGGTAGCATATGCATCAGATGGATGTTCTTTTTTAAACAAGATCTAGCTTCAGAATGAAAATTCTTCATAGATGGGTCAGAGTGATGATGACAGATGCTGCACTGGGACAAGAGGCTTCTGACTTTTCTTCTTCTAATTCCCACTGAAAATTATTACAGTTTAAGAGCTTGTGCTTTGATCCTTCCTTCACTTTCCCCCCATAGACAATCAGACGATTTATAAACTGCTCCAAAATACCTAATAAGATTAATGTTTAGAAACATGCTAGATTCAACCAGCTGTGTATTTTTTTATTTTTTTAAATAATTTTCAATGACACAATGAAAATAAATATTTTTGGGTCATCCTGCTGTGTGCAGCTCTTATTTATTTATATAATTTGTGACAGTCTTTACTACTAATTGAATGATTTTAATTCGGTAGAAACTGATAAGCAGTTTGAGTTATCATTTGGGAATTTAAACCCTTACTTTTGCCCAAAGCCATTCGCTTATTTCCAAATCCAGGATGTTTTCTAATGATTAGAGGTTAAAACCTCAGAACAATAAATAAAAGCCACTTTGCTGGACTTATTTCTGTTACCTGTTGAAATTAGCTATGGGTCAGTTTTTTACTAACTCATTCGTGCTTCTTCGTTAAAAACTAGCTTCCTCTAACAGACAAGTCTGAAGCCAAATATATATTGTTAATCTTTATTTAACAGGTGAAACTCTTTCAGGACAACTTTTATCCTGAAAAATTAGCAACAACAGCCATATTTCCTTTTCCTTTTAAATAAATATGCCTAAAGCTTTTTATGAGGTTTAAAGGGCAGGTTATCCTCCCGCAGCAGTGTGTCGCAGTTACCTTGTCGCAGGTATGACACAGATATTTTTGATTTATGCCCAATTTTGAAGCGTGGTCTGCACTATGTTATTCCACGCCATAACGCAAGAGGGACAATCAGGACAATCAGACAATCATCCAACGCAGAACATCCAACGCCGAACATCACACAGTTCACCCGTGGCTATTCCTGAAAGTCTGGGCACGGCACTGCGTGTTGTGGCTTCGGGTGAAAACCAACAGACCATCGCACAGAGCTACAAACTAGCATCCTGTATGGTGTCTGAGATAGTGTCTGAGGTGTGCCAGTGCTAGTGTGGACAGCACTACTGCCAGTTTCTGCCATTACGTACCAAAGGAAATACGCATAGGGCCGGATCTATCAAAGGTTTGCGTGTATAAAAACGCAAGCTATTTCACTGCGCACGCTAAAAAATGTACAAACTGATCTATCAACAGCGTGCTAAAAGGATTTGGTCTTTAAAACGTGCTAAATAGCGCCTCTTATCCATTTAATACTTTTTCTGCAATGAATATGCAATATGGGGCGTTTACACGCAAAAGTGCGTCTTGTGGGAGGAGAACATGTAAATATATTAATTTAGCACTCGCAAAGTGATTTATCAAACCTAAAGCAATTTTGCTAACGGTATCTGACTCTATATTTAACACGTTTGAAAAAAGGTGCAAATGGTCTGTATGCGTAATTGCGCACACATGGCAGCGGTTATAGTCGCAAGAAGTAGACATGGAAATGAAGCAAGGTTCGTATCAGTGCGCGCCGTCATTCAGACAGCTAGGGCCTACTAACCTGACAACAGCCAGATGCATGTCTCCCTCCGCCCAGCTAGGAGCTAGGCGGAGGGAGACATGCATCTGGCTGTTGTTGAACTCGCTGTCTGAATGACGGCGCGCACTGATACGAACAGAGAGAAAATAGGACCAAGTGATAACGACGTGTGACTTTTTCCACTACAACGTTTTTGGGATGCAAAAATATCACTCTTTTGAACACATAATGTTTTGGGAAGAGAAACGTTTTATTTCGCTGGGTCTAGCAAACCTGCCGGACTACTTTCGGCTTGACCAAAGCTGGACGAGAACTCTGCTCACAGGACGCTGCCAGGGGTAAGTCAGTGTGATTGCATGACACTGGTGATGGGGATGCCATACAGATTCATGTCAAAAATACCGAACTATCCCTTTAAGTCAGTATGTAGAAGCTCTTCAGACTTTGAGGATGTTTCAATGCATTACATTAAGAAGGCAAGATTTTCTTTTTTTACAGGTTCACAAAAAAGAAATGTCTGCTACTTGATAAAACATGCTTTATTCATATTTGTGTTCTGTAACAAACATAGAGTCTGTCTACAGTCAAGCATTTACTTTGTAAGAAGTAAAATGTAGACCTGCCTGTTCTGTTAGTAGGCTACATCTTTGTCTCCTGATTAAAAAGATCCTGGTAGTGATTATATTTCTGTGTGCAGTGAGACCATCATGTTTCTGCATGAGATCTTCCACCAAGGGCTGAAGGCTCGGATCGCCAACTGGCCCACACTGGTTCTAGGTGAGTGTGGCAGACCTTGCAGGTATGTTCCTAAATTAGCGGTCATAATCAGACTGTAATTTGCAAAAAATAAAACATCACAACAACACAAAATTTAACAAATTTTTAACCTGCATTTTAGGAATCAAATCACTGGATTAGAAATCAGTCTTTATCAATACAAACATTATCTGCTATATCACCCCTTTAGCAACATGTAAATAATATCATATTATTTTTGCAATTAGAGGCTTTTGTTTTAGTCTTAATTTTCTGTCATTTTCGATACGTAAAGGTCGGAGCATGAGCTGCATGTCTGTTTTCCTCCACAGCGGACCTGTTTGACATCCTGCTGCCCATGCTGAACATTTACCAGGAGTTTGTGAGGAACCACCAGTACAGCCTGCAGGTGCTGGCAAACTGCAAGCAGAACCGAGACTTTGACAAGCTGCTGAAACAGTACGAATCCAACGCTGGATGTGAGGGACGCATGCTGGAAACCTTTCTCACGTATCCCATGTTCCAGGTACCAAACATAAAACCTGTAGCAACTAAAGACACTGTGATGCCTAGAATGGGGGTTTTTGATTTGCACATTGTTAAAAATATTATAATGCTTGTAGGTGTAGATAAAGTCAACTGGTCAGCTGGTATTTTTTTTTTTTTTTCTTTCTTACACATATTCAAAATGATTTTAAAATGCATTTTATTACTGTTATATGCAGTAATCTAGTTGTAAAAAAAAAAAAAGGGGTGGTGGAATTTTTTTCCTGCTATTTAGAAGCATAGACTATAGCCTAATTAATATAGTCCATTGACCTAAAGCACTATGCATGTTGTTCACCCCCCTCTACATAGTTAGCATGGCTATCACCCCCCCTACATAGTTAGCATGGCTATCACTGCCTCTACATAGTTAGCATGGCTATCAGCCCCCCTACATAGTTAGCATGGCTATCACCCCCCCTACATAGTTAGCATGGCTATCACTGCCTCTACAAAGTTAGCATGGCTATCACCCCCCCTACATAGTTAGCATGGCTATCACTGCCTCTACAAAGTTAGCATGGCTATCACCCCCCCTACATAGTTAGCATGGCTATCACTGCCTCTACATAGTTAGCATGGCTATCACCGCCCCTACATAGTTAGCATGGCTATCACTGCCCCTACATAGTTAGCATGGCTATCACTGCCTCTACATAGTTAGCATGGCTATCACTGCCCCTACATCGTTAGCATGGCTATCACTGCCTCTACATAGTTAGCATGGCTATCACCGCCCCTACATAGTTAGCATGGCTATCACTGCCCCTACATAGTTAGCATGGCTATCACTGCCTCTACAAAGTTAGCATGGCTATCACCGCCCCTACATAGTTAGCATGGCTATCACTGCCCCTACATCGTTAGCATGGCTATCACTGCCTCTACATAGTTAGCATGGCTATCACCGCCCCTACATAGTTAGCATGGCTATCACTGCCTCTACATAGTTAGCATGGCTATCACCGCCCCTACATAGTTTGCATGGCTATCACTGCCCCTACATAGTTAGCATGGCTATCACTGCCTCTACAAAGTTAGCATGGCTATCACCGCCCCTACATAGTTAGCATGGCTATCACCGCCCCTACATAGTTAGCATGGCTATCACTGCCCCTACATAGTTAGCATGGCTATCACCACCCCTACATAGTTAGCATGGCTATCACCGCCCCTACATAGTTAGCATGGCTATCACCGCCCCTACATAGTTAGCATGGCTATCACTGCCTCTACATAGTTAGCATGGCTATCACCGCCCCTACATAGTTAGCATGGCTATCACCGCCCCTACATAGTTAGCATGGCTATCACCGCCCCTACATAGTTAGCATGGCTATCACTGCCCCTACATAGTTAGCATGGCTATCACTGCCTCTACATAGTTAGCATGGCTATCACCGCCCCTACATAGTTAGCATGGCTATCACTGCCTCTACATAGTTAGCATGGCTATCACCGCCCCTACATAGTTAGCATGGCTATCACCGCCCCTACATAGTCAGCATGGCTATCACCGCCCCTACATAGTTAGGGACTCATTTCCCACTGGGATCAGCTTCATATTCATGCTAGGACACTTCTTTTTTTTTTTTTTTTTTTTAGAACTTATACTTTTATTATTTTTTACAGAGCAATTGTACAGCCACACATCAATGGTACACAAAAGTTGAAAATATACAGTTTTCCATAAAATTAACATCTTAGCTCAATATCTTATGATCTCAGCCTCAAATTTGTAGGCTCATCTTCCTGAGACCCCAACATAAGCATACACCATATGCCAAGAGACAAACTTGTTGGGCTTATTTACATCAGCATAGCTTCTGCTGGCCCCCAGCGCATGCTAAGGGTGTTTTTTTTGAAGTCTTAATGAGTAGGTTATCTTTTCCATTTTGTACAACTCTCTTACTTTTTGTACCCATAAGTCATGGGAAGGAGGCTCCAACTGCATCCACCTGGTTGTAATGCATTTCAGGGCTGCTGTTAAAAGAACATTCAACAGATAAGTTTTGGCCCGTCCTTGCAAACTCTCCGGTATAATACCAAGTACCGCAACAGTAACATCCCTCGGTATAACCTCCGCGAAGATCTTGTTCATAGTCCTGTACACCTCATCCCAAAAGTTTTGAAGTTTGGGACATGACCAGAAAATGTGTGTATGATTGGGGACCGCTGAGCCACAGTTTCTCCAACACAAGCTTGGTACTCTAGGATCCATCTTGGCAACAACATCTGGGGTCCTGAAATATCTACTTATGATTTTCCATTTATATTCCCGCCACGTATTGGAGTTTGTAACTCGATGTACCTCAGTCCAGACTCCCTCCCATGTTTCGTCAGAGATCTAGGACACTTCTTTGATTCTATTTATTTTGTTCAGGCTACTAGTAATTTCAAAGCCTCCCAAATGTTGAAAGGGCAATATTATTATCATTACTGTTAATATATAGTAGAAATTTTACATAATCAGTTATTAAATCTCACAGGGGATGTATGGTGGGGGTTTTTATTTAGGAAGGGGGAGGATTTTTTTAACAGGGGGATGCCGGGCATGCTTCGACCCATATACAGGTGCTGGTCATAAAATTAGAATATCATGAAAAAGTAGATTGATTTCAGTAATTCCATTTAAAAAGTGAAACTTGTATATTATATTCATACATTACATACAAAGTCATATATTTCAGATGTTTATTTTGTTTAATTTTGATGATTACAAATGACAACAAATGAAAATCTCAAATTCATCATATCAGAAAATTAGAATATTGTGAAAAGGTTCAAAATTGATGGCCCCTGGTGCCACACTCTAATCAGCTAATTAACTCAAACCACCTGCAAAAGCCTTTAAATGGTCTTTCAGTCTAGTTCTATAGGCTACACAATCATGGGGAAGACTGCTGACTTGACAGTTGTCCAAAAGACGACCATCGACACCTTGCACAAGGAGGGCAAGACACAAAAGGTCATCGCTAAAGAGGCTGGCTGTTCACAGAGCTCAGTGTCCAAGCACATTAATAGAGAGGCGAAGGGAAGGAAAAGATGTGGTCGAAAAAAGTGTACAAGCAAGAGAGATAACCGCACCCTGGAGAGGATTGTGAAACAAAACCCATTCAAAAATGTGGGGGAGATTCACAAAGAGTGGACTGCAGCTGGAGTGAGTGCTTCAAGAACCACCACACACAGACGTATGAAAGACATGGGTTTCTGCTGTCGCATTCCTTGTGTCAAGCCACTCTTGAACCACAGACAGCGTCAGAAGCGTCTTGCCTGGGCTAAAGAGAAACAGGACTGGACTGCTGGTGAGTGGTCCAAAGTCATGTTCTCTGATGAAAGTAAATTTTGCATTTCCTTTGGAAATCAAAGTCCCAGAGTCTGGAGGAAAAGAAGAGAGGCACTTCATCCACGTTGCTTGAAGTCCAGTGTAAAGTTTCCACAGTCAGTGATGGTTTGGGGTGCCATGTCATCTGCTGGTGTTGGTCCATTGTGTTTTCTGAGGTCCAGGGTCAACGCAGCCACATACCAGGAAGTTTTAGAGCACTTCATGCTTCCTGCAGCTGACCAACTTTTTGGAGATGCAGATTTCATTTTCCAACAGGACTTGGCACCTGCACACAGTGCCAAAGCTACCAGTACCTGGTTGAAGGACCATGGTATCCCTGTTCTTAATTGGCCAGCAAACTCTCCTGACCTTAACCCCATAGAAAATCTATGGGGTATTGTGAAGAAGAAGATGCAATACACCAGACCCAACAATTCAGAAGAGCTAAAAGCCACTATTAGAGCAACCTGGGCTATCATAACACCTGAGCAGTGCCACAGACTGATCGACTCCATGCCACGCCGCATTGCTGCAGTAATACAGGCCAAAGGAGGCCCAACTAAATACTGAGTGCTGTACATGCTCATACTTTTCATGTTCATACTTTTCAGTTGGCCAACATTTCTATAAATCCTTTGTTTTTATTGGTCTTCAGTAATATTCTAATTTTCTGATATGATGAATTTGAGATTTTCATTTGTTGTCATTTGTAATCATCAAAATTAAACAAAATAAACATCTGAAATATATGAGTTTGTATGTAATGTATGAATATAATATACAAGTTTCACTTTTTAAATGGAATTACTGAAATCAATCTACTTTTTCATGATATTCTAATTTTATGACCAGCACCTGTACAGAGGCCTTAGTCCTCCATGTGGCCGACCCTGGTTCGAATCCGGCCTGTGGTCCTTTGCCAGATGTCTCACCCCCTGTCTCATACCCCTTTAACTGTCAGCCTACTGTCGAAAACAATGAGCCAATAGTGCCTTAAAAACTCAAAGAAATAAAAAAAGAAGGGGATACCACCCCCCTCAACTCGAGTACTGGTTATATCCCTAAAAGGATCTACATTAGCAGCCATTCCCAGTACAAAAATTGCCTTCCCAGTCAAACGCCAGCCGAATGGCAGCCAACTTCCCTGTAACTCCAAGCAAAATCCCCTCCAACTTCCAGCCACTGCAGGGTCCCCCTCCTTCTCCTGGGCATGCATATTTTTTTACTCTGACTCCACCCTTTCACTAAATTACAGGATCTGACCAGGAGACGATGCTACTCTTTAGATCTTAATGTACACAAATCATGAGAGAAATAATATTTCAGTACAAAGATTGATGTTTAAAAAGGAATTGCAGGGGACCAGCCAAGGACCCACCAAGGTAAGTGCAGAAATGTTAAATGGCTACTACTGTATGACTAGCTGAAATATTTAATATTTTTTTGTTAACTTCAAAAACCATAAGTCATAATTGCTACACAAATAATATATCCCTTAAACCCACCTTGCTCCCCGGGCGCCACACCATCGCAGCCCACTGCTCCCCAAGGGGATGCATTAAATGCTGAGGTAAATTTCTCTACTGTGAGATCAATAAAGTTCAATTATTATTATTATTATATATTTCACCCATGGAGATTATTTTTCACCTGTGCAATGCATGATGGGTAGATGACGCAGTTTGGTCTTACTGGAAGGCTAACTTTACTAAAGTTGTTTTTTTATTGTTTTGGGTTTGGTTGATAGAATACCACACAGTGTTCCTGCATTAAAGTTTTCATTACCTGTTGTACCTGAGAACAAGTTGGAAAAAGCACTTTTTTCTACTTCGAAAAATAAACATCAATCTCAATCAACCTTAAATAAACTACCTTTACAATTAATCATGGATCCCTTTAGAAACTTTTTCCCACCTTGGTAACTTAAAGTAAGAGGTGCTTGGTTACCTTTTTGGTAAGCAGAAAAAATATCCTTCTGATCCATTTATAATGAAAACTAGAATATATTTCTAGAAGCCAACGTTTCCCAAATTTTGACTTAAACTGGATTAATAGAAATGCCTTTTCATTTACAAAAATAAGATACATTTTTTAACTTAAAATAAATCTTACAAACTGGATTTTTAAAGTTTTTTTTTTTTTCCCAAGACAACTGAATTTATAAAATAACTGATTGATAAATAAATTGACTTGTAATTCTCAAAAGACATCCCAGCAAAAAAAAAAAAAAGATTTCTAAATAAAATCTTAAATATTGTGCTTCAAGAATTTCTTTTTTAAAGTAATAATCTGTCATAAATGTTCAGTTTCAGCTGTCTTTCTAATCTGGCTTATATTCATGCCTTTTCTTTATTTCTTACTTATTTAAGATTCCTCGATACATCATCACCCTCCACGAGCTGCTGGCACACACACCTCATGAGCATGTGGAGCGGAAGAGCCTGGAGTTTGCCAAATCCAAACTGGAAGAGTTATCGAAGTAGGTGGGCTCTGTCAGAACAAGTGAAACAGGTTCAGCAAAATGAAGATTTCACCCAAAATTAGGCACATCAGTATTCAAATGCTGTTTAGATTCAGAGACACGACATTTCACTGAGTTAGGAAGTGTTTCGCATGGCTGTGGATACCTAACTTGAATATAATTGAATATAACTGCTTGTAAATACTAGAAGTAATATGTGGTTTCTAGGGATGCACCATATTGGGATTTTGGCCGATATCCGATATGGCGATATTTTAAAACTCATGTAGCCGATAACCGATACCGATGTTGAAGCTGGACAAAAATAAGTAGTCATTGAAAACAGCTGTTTTGTTATCCATTTCTGACACTTAGAAAAATAATATACTCAAATATATTTTCATATGCTGATATCAAATTGATTTTTAAAAACGCGGTATCGATCTAATTTACTTTCAAAATCTCGTGAAATTTCATCGTTCTGTTACAAACTATCGTGATATTTCAATCTGAAAAACTCACGCAGAGAGAAAAGATAATTAGAAGAATTTATTGATAAGAAAGTATAGTCTTTGGCGCTCAGACCTCGGCAGGAACATTCATGCTGAATTATGCTTTAACATGCATGAGTAGATGAATGTGAATAGGGATGTTCCCCCCGGGCCTGAAACTGGTGGTGGTTTAATCCGAGCTGGTTGACAAGGTGATCTGCTGGGCAGAATTGTGGGACTAGAAGACTGAGGGAGCTGACGCCGGGGCATCATTCAGACTCGGGATATAGAGGTCCTGCTCGGTGATGCAGGTACCGTGAAGTGTCCATGATGAGCAAGCATGAAGCGACAGTGGAGAGGAAAAACTCCCCTTTGGGAAGAAACCTCTGGCAGAACCGGGCTCAACATGGTGGTCTTCTGCCGGACCAATGCGATGAGACGAGGGATGGTGACAACTGGGATTAATACTCTGATGAGGTTGAGGTGAAGTCGTGTCATGGAGGACGATTCAGCTGCGATGGCGGAGAAGGGGATGGAGGTGGGTGAATTGTCGTCTGGATCGAAATCCGACATTGCGATTGCAGGATAGCGGCTGTGGTGAGATTTGAGGGAGTTTATAAAGTGGAAGCAGGACGCTGATTTGGCTTCATGGTGGAGTAGTTCGAAGCTGATTGGCTCGCTTCAGAGACGGATCGGCTTCTGATGATGTGAGGTAAGTCAGAGTTTCTTCAATTGAACTTTCGCTAGAGCTTCATTTCAATCTGAAAAACTCACACAGAGAGAAAAGATAATTAGAAGAATTTATTGATAAGAAAGTATAGTCTTTGGCGCTCAGACCTCGGCAGGAACATTCATGCTGAATTATGCTTTAACATGCATGAGTAGATGAATGTGAATAGGGATGTTCCCCCAAAAAGCCGAGGACGAGGCCGGAGAGTCCGTATGCTCATAGGGCATACGCTAGGGACAGAATAAAGAATGCGTAATGAAATGCTGAGAAGGTTTGCAAACAACTTACCGAGCCAGGTTGTTGATGAGGATGGCGACCACGGTTGACGCCGAGAACTTACCGATGATGATTTACCCATGATGATGATGATGAACCCATGATGATGATGAACCCATGATGATGATGATTTACCCATGATGATGATGAACCCATGATGATGATGATTTACCCATGATGATGATGATGAACCCATGATGATGATGATGAACCCATGATGATGATGATGATGATGATGATGAACCCACGATGATGATGATGATGAACCCATGATGATGATGATGATGATGATGAACCCATGATGATGATGATGATGATGAACCCATGATGATGATGAACCCATGATGATGATGATGGCGATGAACCCATGATGATGATGATGATGATGATGATGATGATGATGAACCCATGATGATGATGATGAACCCATGATGATGATGATGATGATCCCATGATGATGATGATCCCATGATGATGATGATGATCCCATGATGATGATGATCCCATGATGATGATGATGAAGATGATGATGATGATCCCATGATGATGATGATGATCCCATGATGATGATGATGATGATGATGATCCCATGATGGTGATGATGATGATGATCCCATGATGATGATGACGATGATGATCCCATGATGATGATGACGATGATGATCCCATGACGATGATGATCCCATGATGATGATGACGATGATGATGAATCCTGCGGATGATGATGACGATGGTGCATCCCATTATGATGACGATGATAATGAATCTTGCGGATGAGTCTGATAATGAATCTTGCGGATGAGTCCATATAGAACATATAACATGACGGGATACAGACATAACGAGACGCAGACATGGTGCATATTGATGCATTGGAAATGCAAGCAAAATGGCGTAGGGATGCATGACGAGACACGACGAGACACAGATAGGGAGCATGTGATGCATGGGGAATGAATCTTGCGCATGAGTCTGATAATGAATCTTGCGGATGAGTCGGATAATGAATCTTGCGGATGAGTCCATATAGAACATATAACATGACGGGATACAGACATAACGAGACGCAGACATGGTGCATATTGATGCATTGGAAATGCAAGCAAAATGGCGTAGGGATGCATGACGAGACACGACGAGACACAGATAGGGAGCATGTGATGCATGGGGAATGAATCTTGCGGATGAGTCTGATAATGAATCTTGCGGATGAGTCTGATAATGAATCTTGCGGATGAGTCCATATAGAACATATAACATGACGGGATACAGACATGACGAGACGCAGACATGGTGCATATTGATGCATTGGAAATGCAAGCAAAATGGCGTAGGGATGCATCACGGGACACGACGAGACACAGATAGGGAGCCTGTGATGCATGGGGAATGAATCTTGCGGATGAGTCTGATAATGAATCTTGCGGATGAGTCTGATAATGAATCTTGCGGATGAGTCCATATAGAACATATAACATGACGGGATACAGACATGACGAGACGCAGACATGGTGCATATTGATGCATTGGAAATGCAAGCAAAATGGCGTAGGGATGCATGACGAGACACGACGAGACACAGATAGGGAGCATGTGATGCATGGGGAATGAATCTTGCGGATGAGTCTGATAATGAATCTTGCGAATGAGTCTGATAATGAATCTTGCGGATGAGTCCATATAGAACATATAACATGACGGGATACAGACATGACGAGACGCAGACATGGTGCATATTGATGCATTGGAAATGCAAGCAAAATGGCGTAGGGATGCATCACGGGACACGACGAGACACAGATAGGGAGCATGTGATGCATGGGGAATGAATCTTGCGGATGAGTCTGATAATGAATCTTGCGGATGAGTCTGATAATGAATCTTGCGGATGAGTCCATATAGAACATATAACATGACGGGATACAGACATGACGAGACGCAGACATGGTGCATATTGATGCATTGAAAATGCAAGCAAAATGGCGTAAGGGATGCATGACGGGACACGACGAGACACAGATAGGGAGCATGTGATGCATGGGGAATGAATCTTGCGGATGAGTCTGATAATGAATCTTGCGGATGAGTCTGATAATGAATCTTGCGGATGAGTCTGATAATGAATCTTGCGGATGAGTCTGATAATGAATCTTGCGGATGAGTCTGATAATGAATCTTGCGGATGAGTCTGATAATGAATCTTGCGGATGATTCTTGCGGATGGTTACATATATGAAGAGTTGATGCATTAGGGAATGCATGCTAAATGGTGTCAAGGATGCATGACGAGACACAGACCAGACGTGACGTGACACACAGGACAATGCATATAATGCCTGTCATAAAGGTGAGATTGCATGAATGCGAGCCAGAATGAAGATAGCATGAATAGCCAGGAGACAGCATGGAAGACTGCATGAAGCAGGGAATAATGAAGAAAACTGATAAGGAGTGGGAGTAGAAAATGAGTTAGAGGATAGTCGTGATTAGGTCAGAAAATTATGAAAATGAGTTGAACCACCACCAGTATTTGAAATAGTGTTACCTAGAGGCAGAGAGCACTGAGCTGAGAGAATTGGTGAGAGTTCTGGGCGGATGAATGAGGTATAGGCTGGTGAGCCATCGGCCCAGAGCTGAGGGAAGCCTCAGAACCCCGCGAGTAGCTGCAATGCAGCTGCTCGGTCCAGAACGAATGCCCAGATTACCTACTAGAGCGAAGGCCACTTGATTCTAAGAGTATCCTAAGGTGGTGAAGAACCATGGTGGACGTAGGGTAATGCTTGGGCGAATAAAAGTGCTGAATGCCTAAACATAACGCACTGAGATGATGAAACGTTAGTGACTGCTGCCAGTGATGCTTCTGATGAAGGCATGAGAGACTTGGAGGAGTAGAGACTTATTAGTGCTTCAACTACTACGAAGTTATCGCAGTGGGCGGACGCGATTCCTTCCCAAAGCCCCACGATGCAAGCTAGCTAGGGTTAGACCTCACACAAGCATAATGGGTGTGAATAAAAGAGGCCATGAACCACCTGTCCTGAAGAACCCCCCAAAACCTACGGATGCAGCATCCGAAAAATTTTGAAGCATGGCAGGAGATAGATAATTTCGACATAGAAAAGAAATTTGACCCAATTAGAAGCAGTCAGACCAGGAGATCCGAACGGCAGCCTACGTTCAGTAATCTGACCAAGGAGAGGGACGGAAATTGCCGGATCAAGCAACTGGGAATGAAAGCGCGGCCTTGAGAAATAAGCGCATGGCAAATTAGCTGACCTAGCAAGGAGCGCAATTGGCATTTAGAAATGACTGATGTAGAACATCAGTTTGTGTGTTTTTTTTTGTTTTTTTTTTTTTTTTGAAGAAGAAGAAGTATGGAAGTAATTATGTGCCATCAGAATTTGAATAAAAAATACCTCTGAAATTTGAATGTTGTATATTAGTGCTTACTTTTTCAGTATTAAAATAAATTCAGAATATATTTTTAACCTAAAAAAAATTCAATGTCATTATTTGTACATTAAAAAAAAAATTCAGTGTAATTTTTTTTACATGGTTGCAATTTTCAGTTATTAAAAAAATTCACATTCCTATTTCAAAGTGATAAAATTTTCAATATACATATTTTTCACAGTTTAAATTTTCAGTGTTAAAAAATTCAGCATATAAAAAATTCAACTTTTTAAAATTCAAATGCAATATTTTCGTTGTCCTCCAATTCAACTTCCTCAAATTCACTGTCTCAAATTCAGCGTCTAAAAATTCGCTGTAAAAATGGCCAAGGTTACTTCAGGTCACAGACATTAGCAATGGGTGTCCGATTCCAACATCCACCTAATCACGTGACACAACCGTCATATTGAAGAAGTACCAGTATCACCCAGGCTGGCGACCATGGAGGCGAACTTAAACCCAGCGGTGAGTTTAATGCTTTCATATTTCTGTAGTATATTTTATTTTGCGCATGAAGTTTGATACATTATCTTAAAGCCTGATTTAAAACACTGGTTTGGGCCGTTGTTAATCTTACACCGTGTAGTGCCGGCATATTACTTCTCGCTACCTCCGAGCACCCCCCCCCCCTCCCAATTTCCCCCGTTAAATTTCAAAAAGAAATACCACTTTTCCAGGCAGTCTTAGTAAAGTCGTAATTTTTCAGGAGATGCTACTGCTAATGTAGTAATGTATCAAACTTCATGCGCAAAATAAAATATACTACAGAAATATGAAAGCATTAAACTCACCGCTGGGTTTAAGTTCGCCTCCATGGTCGCCAGCCTGGGTGATACTGGTACTTCTTCAATATGACGGTTGTGTCACGTGATTAGGTGGATGTTGGAATCGGACATCCATTGCTAATGTCTGTGACCTGAAGTAACCTTGGCCATTTTTACAGCGAATTTTTAGACGCTGAATTTGAGACAGTGAATTTGAGCAAGTTGAATTGGAGGACAACGAAAATATTGCATTTGAATTTTGAAAAGTTGAATTTTTTATATGCTGAATTTTTTAACACTGAAAATTTAAACTGTGAAAAATATGTATATTGAAAATTTTATCACTTTGAAATAGGAATGTGAATTTTTTTAATAACTGAAAATTGCAACCATATAAAAAAAATTACACTGAATTTTTTTTTTTATGTACAAATAATGACATTGAATTTTTTTTAGGTTAAAAACATATTCTGAATTTATTTTAATACTGAAAAAGTAAGCACTAATATACAACATTCAAATTTCAGAGGTATTTTTTATTCAAATTCTGATGGCACATATTTACTTCCATATAGAAGACAGAACGATAATCAGAAGTAATAATAAGGGGTGGTAAGATGACGGGCTGCTAAGACTGAGGTACGATATATATGAAGCGTGCACGGCGGGGACAGACTGATCGGATGGCCCTCCTGCAGAAGCTCTGAGTAATCACGATGGATGCTGAATGCGGCAAAAAATTTTGGCCAATAGAAAGATCTCTGGTAGACGGAGATCGGATGATTTAGAAAAACGGTGACGTCACCTGCTGATCGACTTCAGGGGAGGGAAGAATAAGAGACTAAATTAAAATATTCCCCTGATAATTTAGAACGAGGCTAGGGAAAATATCAGCATGTGTGTTAATATAAGTATGCCTGATAGAGGCAGACGAAGCATAAGAGCAAACTCAAATAGATAGAAAATTATGAATGAAAACATGGTTGAATACGTCTTACCCTAAGGCTGGCCCAGGGCGGGCGTTCCCTAATGTGAATGAGGGGAGGGGGAGGTCCGTCTGAGCAGACAGCGGCAGGGATGACGTGGCAGTGCAGGGATTCCCACGTTTGGAGCGTGCGGACAGCGTCGAAGGATTGAGTGAGAGAGTCCGGTGGAGCGGAGGGAGGCTGAGAGCTGTTAAACGCCAGAAGGACTAGACGGGGGAGCTGCTATGAATCAGGAAGCTGGAGAGGTCCAAGGCTGCATCGAAACGATGAGAAGGAGCGGGCGTAGTGGTGACTGCTGCTGGGACAGATCCGGGAGGCCTTCTGCGCCTGGCGAGGGGAGCGGAGGACTTGCATGACTTTTGCGGCCAGGAATCGGAGCGGATTGAAGCGGAAGGCGAGGGAGATGAATCACGAGGAGGTAGGAGGGAGGCTCGTTAAGACATCTGAGCAGAGTCTAGGTCGGAGCCTGGCAATATACCCTTGGAGTGTAACGCGGAAGAAGGAGATGAGAGCGGCTAGACGGGAGTTTCTCCGAGCGGGGAAAATTGAATTGTCGTCTGGATCGAAATCCGACATTGCGATTGCAAGATAGCGGCTGTGGTGAGATTTGAGGGAGTTTATAAAGTGGAAGCAGGACGCTGATTGGGCTTCGTGGTGGAGTAGTTCAAAGCTGATTGGCTCACTTCGGAGACGGATCGGCTTCTGATGATGTGAGGTAAGTCAGAGTTTCTTCAATTGAACTTTCGCTAGAGCTTCATTTTGCTAATTCTTGTGAGATTTTGTTAGTAAAATAGATCGATACCGCGTCAATATATCAACATATAAAAATATGGCAAAATTTCGTGAATTTTCGGGGGATTTCGTAGCATAACGATGACAGCAATATTTCATTAGTAACAGAGATTGATATGGTGTTTTTAAATGGCAATATATCAGCAAATGAAGATATTGTGATATTTTAATGTATCAATATTTTTTCCCTCATCTTTAGAAGTTTTTAAGTCTGTAAAAAATAAGTTTTTGAGGAAGAAGAAGAAGTAGTATTTTTTTTTGTTTTTTAGACTTTAGAAACTCAGAAGCTGATCAAATATCGGGTTAAATATCGGTGGGATGGCCGATGTCCGATATTCAGTTTTAAGGCCGATACAGGCCGATACCGATAGGGGGCCGATTATATCGTGCATCCCTAGTGGTTTGTGTGGTTTGCGTCTTCTTCTTATTGTATTTTTGTTGAACTGAACCACAGCTTCTCATCTGATAGCACAGGAAGTAGGAAAATTGCAAATTATGCATAAATGATACCTCTGTTTTATTAACAAAATTATATCTGGGACAATGAGACCTGTTTGAGGTGATGCAGGTCTCTGATAGGTCGATAGGTGAGTACAGGGATGCGCTCAGTGATTTCTGTTTCTTGTGTTTAAAGGATGATGCACGATGAGGTGAGCGACACTGAAAACATCAGGAAGAATTTGGCCATTGAAAGGATGATTGTAGAAGGCTGCGACATTCTGCTGGACACGAGCCAGACCTTCGTCAGACAAGGTGAGCCTCTGGCTTCTTAAAGGAATAGTACACCCAAAACATGATTAGCCTTCATTTTCTACTCACCCCCATGCCGAACAACACTCTGGAGTACTTTTTTGATATCTCAAATGCATCTGGAGATCTGGGAGGCTTCTTGCTGTCTGCTGACATTCAAATAATGGAGGTCTATGGTGACCGAGACAGAAAGGTCCATAAAAGTCCACAAAAAACGTGTCAATATTCCTCCATACTGCTTGTCCAATGTATTCCAAGTGTCCTGAGTGGGTAGCATCCAGAATTTACTTGAAACGAAGCCATTTAGAATGTTTTTAGAGCATAAACAGTAGTGTATAGGATTTCCTGAAAGCGCGCGCCGGCGCGTTCATGACGCTACGGAAGCCGGCAGACCAAACCAGATGAAAGTGCGCATTCAGCGTCTGCTCTGCCGATAATGCAAGCATAGAAGAAGAAATGTGCTGTTTACCTGTGCAAAGAAAGAAACAACGAAAGAAAAATGTCTGAGGACTTCAGTGTTGAGGAAGAGCATGAGTTCTTTGCCGAGCTGAATGCGCACTTTCATCTGGCTTGGTCTGCCGCGGTTTCCGTAGCGTCATGAACGCACCGGCGCGCGGTTTCAGGAAATCCTATACACTACTGTTTATGCTCTAAAAACATTCTAAATGACTTCGTTTCGAGTAAATTCTGGATGCTACCCACTCAGGAAACTTGGAATACATTGGACGACCAGTATGGAGGAATATTGACACGTTTTTTGTGGACTTTTATGGACCTTTCTGTCTCGGGCGCCATAGACCTCCATTATTTGAATGTCAGCAGACAGCAAGAAGCCTCCCAGATCTCCAGATGCATTTGAGATATCAAAAAAGTACTCCAGAGTGTTGTTCAGCATGGGGGTGAGTAGAAAATGAAGGCTAATCATGTTTTGGGTGTACTATTCCTTTAAGGCTGATTTAAGCTCAAAAACCAACAAGGCTAACTGGTCGCAGTGAACACAGATATGCCCCGCCCCCTCCGCAACAAACTCTGCTGCACCTCTCCAAAGTTGTAGGTGACCGCAGACAGTGCCGCAGACAGGAGGCCTCTGATTGGTCAATTCTAAATCCGCTCTACACTATGCGTATTTCCTGTTTGTTACCTTTTTCTTAAAATATGTTAATTTTGTCTTGAATGGAGGAGGTAAGTGAGATACTTTGCCAATGGAGTAAGAAAATTTTCATTTAAAATAGCAAAAAGCAACTGCAATGGCTTGTTACAAGTGCATATTATCTAATTATCTTATTTTAAGAGTAAAAATCTAATCCCATTGGCAAATCATCTTATTTACCAGCTAAAATTAAGGGTTGGTGTTGGTGTTCCTATTGAACCTTGGTGTTCTTATTCATGTGTTCATCTTTAGTAGAATTGACTGATGTAACAGTGTCTTCCTAGGCCTGCCTAAAAAGGTGTATCAGAGAGCTCCAGAAAGCTGCTGCCTGCATCCTCACTAAAACCAAGGATGTGGAACACATCAGCTCAGTTCTAAAGCCATTATACTTTCTCTCATTGTCTCAGACAATATGAATCACTGAAGACAAATAAAATAAAGATAACGCAGCATAGATAACGACATAAAAGTAGTTGAAACATAAAAAAACAGGTTTCCAGCTGCTTCTTGAAATAATGAATCCTCAAGAGAGCACAAAGATTAATGTTCTTAAAGATACTTTGGCTGTTAATGTAATTTTTTTGTAACCCAAAATAAATTTTCACAGTTCATGTTTTCGAATTTTGATTTTCAAATATATTTTTTGCTAATTCACTATTCAGAGGTCTTTATTTCACACTGAGTTTCACTTTTCACTTTAAGCCGGAGAGCAATAGAAATGCAAAGTAATATGAAAAAAACCCTGAGAAGATAGCAAATATTCTTTCTTCCCCAAAATAGGCCTCTTTTGCTTAAAATATGTTCCTAAGTTTAATTTCTGAAATGAAAATAAAAAAATATATATATATGATATTTTAGATTTCTTATTAAAAAAATGTGTTCTTAGCCTGCAAATATGGAGAAGAATTCTCTCCTTACTGTTACAGCTGTCAAGGCAAGATAAAATGGACGCCTGAATAATCATCTCTTAAACAGCTTATGACACCAAAGTTAGAAGCTTATAGATAATAGTTAGCTGAAAGACGGAGCTTTTGATTAATCCTTGAGAATGACAGTATAGTGACATCGCAGAATAAAAAATGATGCCAGCAACCGTGTTGCATCCATCCCCACTGCAATTAGCTGTTTTTTGTTTTTTTTTGTGCAGCACTTTTGTGATTTTGTCGTGCTACTAAAATATGCTGTGTAAACAAACTTTCCTTGGCCTCGGTTCTATATAACTTTCCTCTTCTATGAACAGGGTCTCTGATCCAGCTGCCGTCCAGTAGCGAACGGGGCATGCTCAGCAAGGTACGCCTGGGCTCCCTTTCACTGAGGAAGGAGGGAGAGAGGCAGTGTTTCCTGTTCACCAAACACTTCCTCATCTGCACTCGAACCTCTGGAGGGAAGCTTCACTTGCTGAAGGTACATAATAGAATTTGTCAAACTTCATCACTTTAATGTAGAATCCAAGCTCGGACAGGTAGTCTGTGATACCGGGCATTTGCCCGGTGGGCTGCTCCTATTTCAGCGTGTGAGGGCTGGTCCTTCATAAATCATACCCGCCCCAACACTTACTGTCTGGTCGCAGCACCTACCTCTGGCAGTAAATAACTGAAGGAGCTCAAGAAGTAATACAATGTTAACTCCCTAGATGATGCATGCAGTATATATAACCCTTCCGTGTCATGCACATCCTTGTGACGGTTGGCATATGGTGTAATTTTCTATTTCTTCAAACTGTCAAATCCTTGCAACAAAGTAAATAATAATACAACTACTGTAAAATGCTTTCTTTTAACCAAACTAAGGTGTTCCGCTTATATTTGGCGAATTTATGTTCAAATATTTTGCAAAAATATGTGGCGGTGCATGATGGGTTTGCATCTGTTTACATTATTCCAATTCATTGCCCACATGACACCTAGACTTACAGTGAACGCTAACACACTGCTGAAAAGTGGGCCGGCGTAGATAGGGTTGGGAATTGAAAAGATTTTCACGATTCCGATTCCCTTTTCGATTCTATTAAATGATTCGATTCTTTATCGATTCTTTTTTCGATTCCAATTTGGGGGAAAAAGGAGAACAAACAGTTTGATTATCAGCATCAACTTTGTTTACTTAACTATTGCACAATCTTACAAACTCAACAAGATCAAGATGTCCACAGGAAATGTGAAACTGGAGTAACATCTGTGTTTAAATGAAAAATAAATATACAAGAACAAACTTAATAACCAACAATGTCTAATAACAAATGATGGGATAATAACCTATTTTAAATAACAAAAAATACTAATTATAAAAGAGTAGTAGGGAAAATTAACAGTTATTTTGCAGAAAGATGAGCATATCTGCTTTTTCTGGAAGGATACAGGATCTTTCAGGGCTTATGGTGTCTCCAGCCGTGGAGAACACCCTCTCAGATGGGGTGGAGGAAGCCTGCACACAGAGGTAGTTTTCAGCCAGTCAGATAGCAAGGGCAGCGTATCTTGCTTGTTCCACCACCACAGTGTGGCGCTATCCCTGCAGGGGATGGAGGGCAAGCTTTTATAGAGCTGGATTTCCTGATCTACCCTCTGGGCTAAGGAAAGACGGGGCTTTGATTCACAAAGTGACCGCAGCTCGTTGTCTTCCTCCTCGAATAGTTCTTCCAACTTGCGTAACTTGCGTAACTTACGTAACTTACGTAAAAAACGTGACGTAAGTCGTGCTCCCCAGAGCCGGCGCTCTAGGCTCTGGTGCTGCGGGAATCGAAAAAAGAATCGTTCAGTGAGCTGCCAAACGATGCCATGGAATCGGAAAATACGGAACCGGTTCTTAACAGGAACCGGTTTTCGATTCCCATCCCTAGGCGTAGATGGAAAAATGCTAGGGGCCTAATATCGTTCCCAGTCCGAGCCTAGTAGAATTCACCCACATTTCAGCTTTACAATAAAAAAAAAACAAATATAATTTTTCTTGAAAGCAAAAAAAAAAAAAGTTAGCGGTTAGCGCACACGACCCATGTACGGAGGCCTTAGTCCTCGACGCAGCCGACCCGGGTTTGAATCCGCCCTGTGGTCCTTTGCCTCATGTCTCTCCCCCTCTCTCACACCTCCTTTCCTGTCAGCCCACTGTTGGAAAAAAAAAAAAAAAAAGAGCACTTTAATTGGTTTTAAATGATTTACTATAAGATTGGATTGGGGTATACAGAAGTATCAAGACACAAAGCACAGATATTTCTTCACTTAAGTAGACATTTTGGCTTTCTATGCTTTACTGCAGTAATTATTTGTTAAGACAAATTTTCTACTACTTAAATTTTTTTGCAATCATCTCCACTTTCTACTCCTTACACTTTAAAATTAAGCTCATTAGTTTTGTTGTATTTGAGTGCATTTTCTTTATGGCCTGTTGGTATTTCAAAAAAAGCAATCGAGATTATTGGTTTTAGCCAGACAATTCAATTCTTTGTGTTGTTGGACCAAGTTGTTTTTGGTCTGAACACACCGAGTCTGACTTTCCATCCCATCTTACAGAAAATCATGAGCCCATTGAGAGTTTATAGGGATCAACACCTGACAGGATTTTCTGTCAAGGGGCTGCGTAGCTCTAACTGAGATAGACCCCAGGACTATTTAAGTCGGACTAAACAGAAATTCAATGTGTTTGCAAGGTAACACACATCTGCTCTGGGGAAAATACAAAATAAAATCTGTCAATCGCAGAGGAAGACAGTCAGCTTTGCCGTTCGCATATGTAGCAGTAAAACTTCACAGGTCTCTGTGAGAATCACCTCTCACTGCCTCAGTCAGCATATAAACCATCCCACAGATTTTATTGCTGTGTTTACCTTTTCTTTAAACATAGTTCCCATAATATTTTTAACGTATACAACTTCTCTATCCTTTTTAGTTTAAGAGATGCTGCACAGACTCATTAAGTGTGGCTTCTTTAATAACGTTTCATAATCTCAAATGTAGGAAATAGTTTTGATTTGTATGGCAGAGAGACTGAAGTAAAAAGAAAATCTGCACAGATCAGCTCGCCTTGCGTAGTCTGAGCATTTCTATACACACTAAGTGTGACATGGAAAAAAAAGTTGTGTGCAACCGTTGTGACCTGGGCTTTAACCAGGTGGACTGAATACACAGACTTGTAGAGGGGAGGGGAGTTTGCAGGAAAACCTGGTATTCCAGAGAATAACGTTGTTAAACTTCCCCTCCTCCCCTCCCCAGACAGCAGATATTCTGATAATGTCCATTTATCTTCCAAGCTTAAATGTACTAACATTTGCAAAACTATCATTTAATTAGAAAGAAGAAGAAATGTTAATTCCATTATTGTCCCACAATGGGAAAATTCACTCTCTGCATTATGACACAAAACATGCATTCTGGCAGAGTCAGACAGCACTCTATACGGGCCAATGGCTAATGGCTCTCTTAAAGTAAGTAAAGTATAAAGACTTTTGAGGTAGTGGCAGGAAAAGCTTTCAGTGTTTCTACTTGTTACTATGGAAGAAAAATAAAGAGCTTTGCTTAATTGTTTCTCTCTAAAACACATATGTTTTTTCCCTTAACAGCAGGGAGGAACGCTGTCCCTTATTGAGTGCACTCTGATTGAGGAACTGGATGCCAGCGATGAAGACTGTGAGTATCCCACTGCCATTTTTACTTGTTTCTAAAATTCAGTTCAATTCATTTTATTCATACAGTGGCTCATGGCAACTTACGGCGGAGTATTAGGGCCAGGCTAGAGATTTATTTAATTTGAGAATAAAGTCATAACATTACTAGAATAAAGTCATAACATTACAAGAATAAAGTCATCATACAACAACCTGTTTCAGAAAGAAAGCTTTGAGCTCCGACGACCATATGACAGCTGACCAGCTCCACCAATCAGCAACCTGAGTCCACTGTGACCTTCTGCCCAATTTGATGCTGCTGCTAAAAGATTTCCTTATTGGTCAAACCAGAGCCAAAGTCTAACTTAACATGATGCTTGAAATTCATTATTTCAGGAAAGAAAGTGCTTCTTGTAGGAGTTGTCATAAAATACAACTTGTTTCTCGTAATTTTATGACTATTCTCGTAGTTTTACGATTTTATTATCACAAGGTTATGACCTTATTCTTGTAATTTTACAACTTTATTCTCATAATTTTACAACTTTATTCTCATAATGTTACGACTTTAGTCTCATAAGGTTATGACCTTATTCTCATAATTTTACGACTTTATTCTTGTAATTTTACGACTTTATTCTCGTAATTTTACGACTTTATTTTCATCATTTTACCACTTTATTCTCAGAATTTTACGACTTTATTTTCATCATTTTACAACTTTATTCTCATAATTTTAAAACTTTATTCTCATAATGTTACGACTTTATTCTCATAATGTTACGACTTTATTCTCATAAGGTTATGACTTTATTCTTGTAATTTTACGACTTTATTCTTGTAATGTTATGACTTTATTCTTGTAATGTTACGACTTTATTCTCGTAAGGTTATGAATTTATTCTTGTAATTTTACAACTTTATTCTTGTAATGTTACGACTTTATTCTGGTAATGTTATGACTTTATTCTCATAATTTTACGACTTTATTCTCATAATTTTACAACTTTATTCTCATAAGGTTATGACTTTATTCTTGTAATTTTACGACTTTATTCTTGTAATGTTATGACTTTATTCTTGTAATGTTACGACTTTATTCTCGTAAGGTTATGAATTTATTCTTGTAATTTTACAACTTTATTCTTGTAATGTTACGACTTTATTCTGGTAATGTTATGACTTTATTCTCATAATTTTACGACTTTATTCTCATAATTTTACAACTTTATTCTCATAATGTTACGACTTTAGTCTCATAAGGTTATGACCTTATTCTCATAATTTTACGACTTTATTCTTGTAATTTTACGACTTTATTCTCGTAATTTTACGACTTTATTTTCATCATTTTACCACTTTATTCTCAGAATTTTACGACTTTATTTTCATCATTTTACAACTTTATTCTCATAATTTTAAAACTTTATTCTCATAATGTTACGACTTTATTCTCATAATGTTACGACTTTATTCTCATAAGGTTATGACTTTATTCTTGTAATTTTACGACTTTATTCTTGTAATGTTATGACTTTATTCTTGTAATGTTACGACTTTATTCTCGTAAGGTTATGAATTTATTCTTGTAATTTTACAACTTTATTCTTGTAATGTTACGACTTTATTCTGGTAATGTTATGACTTTATTCTCATAATTTTACGACTTTATTCTCATAATTTTACAACTTTATTCTCATAATGTTACGGCTTTATTCTCATAAGGTTAGGACTTTATTCTCGTAATTTTACGACTTTAGTCTTGTAATGTTACGACGTTATTCTTGTAATGTTATGTCTTTATTCTTTTAATGTTACGACTTTATTCTCGTACTTTTAGGACTTTATTCTAGTAATTTTATGACTTTATTCATATAATGTAGCTCAGTCTATGTAAGAAATGATTAAGCAAGTGGGCTCTGATCTAGTTAGAGCACATCCAGTTAGTCACTGAAGAAGCTGAGACCATAGCTATCTCTAGGAGAGAAACAGGACTAATCACTGAAAAATAGGCCAACTCTAGTTATGAGGTGTTAATGGCTCACACTGTGTCTGGTCCTGCTGGAGGTGTCTTCCTGTTTAAAGGGAGTTTTTCCTCTCCACTGTCGCTACAAGCATGCTTAGTGTGAGGGATTGCCTTCAAGTCAATGTCGTGATGCAACAAACTATTTTTCCTTAGATAGAAAACCTTGAATCAATTTGACTGTATTATCTGGTGAACTGTAAAGTGCCTTGAGATGATATGTGTTGTAAATTGGCGCTAAAGAAATAAATTGAACTGAATGGCCGGAGCCCAGCTGATATTTCCCTTAAGAACAGCTTCAGTTTTTTGCCAAGAGAACTTTGAAGGGACGATGTGTTACAATAAGAAATAAAAAACCTTTTAATCTGGGAAGTAAATTTGTACTGTTGGGATTGTTTTGACATGTTTCAGTAAATGCAGCAAATGAAACAGAATAAACTTTTCCTGTTGGATTTTCAGACAACGCCGCTGGTCAAGGCTTCAGTCACCTGGAGTTTAAAATTGTGGTGGAGCCTCCTGATGGTCAGAGCTTCTCTGTGGTTCTTCTGGCTCCTTCCCGTCAGGAGAAAGCTGCATGGACCAGCGACATCAGCCAGGTACCCGAGGGACTATTTGTTACCGTGACAACCTTTAGCCAGCCTTCTGTAAGAAATTCTCATCCTTGGCTTTGTTGTATATATTGTTGTATATATTTTTTTTCTCTTCAGTGCATTGATAACATTCGCTGTAACGGCCTGATGACCAGCGTGTTTGAGGAAAACTCTAAAGTTTCTGTGCCGCACATGATCAAGTAAGAAAATTATCTCATTGTAAACATCCTTAAAGGAGAAGGCTATAGGTTTAACACCTTCCAGCCATCTACTAGTCTATACTCTCATTCCAAGCTTTGTTTGTATTGTTTGCCAGTTGCTTACCAGGTCAACCAATTAGGTAACATTGAACCTAACTTACCAGAAGAAAAATCTGCAACCTCTGTCTGCCCTCGAAACCATCTGTTCTTCATAGGTGCATGTTCACATTATGTGATTATACAGAAAAGGACAGAAAAAACCCCTTTGACCATGATGAAATAAAGTTATATACAACTAGTGTCAGTCTTTGTAGTGTTTATATCAGGCTTCCCCAAAGTCGGTCCTGGAGGGTCACTGTCCTGCAGGTTTAAGAGGTTTCCCTGCTCCAGCACAGCTGATTCACATTGATAGTTGATTAACAGGGTTTTGCTGAACTGCAATCATCGGAATCAGCTGTGCTAAAGCAGAGAAACCGCTAAAACCTGCAGGATAGCGGCCCTCAATAACCGACTTTGGGGATGCCTGGTTGATATAGTCCTTTTAGAGCCTAGATAGAATTTTTGCACTAGCCGCATTGAGCAGATATAAACAGACTTGGCGCCATCTTCTGGCAGAACTACAGAACTATCAGAAAGCCACATGAAAAACAATTTAGGCCAGAGGTCACGGATTAGCAGGGAAAAATAACTTTGCTTATATTTGATAAACATGGTGCTGCACTGGTGAGACAAAAGAGCGAAACAAAAAGCACACTTACTACGCCCTGGTTGCCTTCCATGTTGCTCTCCATTGTTTACTTTCCTGATTTCTGACATCATCAACTCTAACCCAGCATGATAGCATCATCAGACAAGTAGCATAGGGGGGACAGAGGCCACGCAGCTCATCAGCTGGGTTCACCGAACCCCGCTTCTTTTGCTAATGTGAAGGTAGCCAAATGCAGATTGTTAAAAGGTCGACCCATGTTTGAAAATCCTTGATAACCCGCTAATTTCGGTGGGAAAGAGGCATTACAAATGCAAACACGGAAACGGTATCAAGATTAGAACTAATCAATCTATTTATAAAATTTTTTGTTTGTAGACTGTAGAGGCTAAGGTTAGCATTGCTATCCCAGGCATCGGTAAGGAGTTTACTCACACGTCTATTAATTCAGCAGCTCATCTGAACGCCTCGGCAGCTTTAGCTTCCTCTGCAGTTCAACGCTCAGACTGTTTCACTCTGATCCCTCCTGGAATTAAATATTTTTTATCACACTGGGTTTTGCACTTTTCGTCATTATTTGCTGGGAGATGCTAACAGGCTTAGCCACTGTAGGCTACTTTCTTGTTTACCCCCCTGAACACATACGCAGTATCGTACCTCCTTTGTTATTGTATGCATAGGGCTTTATTTATTAACAAACTAAAGTAAATAAAAGCTTAAAACACAAGAGCAACAACTAATACACCAGAGGGTACTCTTTCAGAAAAAAAAAAAAACTTTATAGAACTGTCATAGAAATTGTCATATAACATGACTATGCACCTTGAAGTCAGCACCAATGTTTGAAAGATTAACCAGTGTTCATCCTTATTTTAATTATATATGATCTGATGCTGCAATTCAATAACATGCACATGCTTAGGATATTTCTCCTTCTCAAAATAAGCTGAAATTAATCTTTTTGGATAGATCTAAGATTGTAAGATTGAGCCTTAATGAAACTGATGTTTTGCACTGCAAAAATGATCTTGGAATAAGTTAAAATTTCTTGAATATAGTGTATTTACCCTGAATTTGAGTAGGTAAATAAGATGATCTGCCTATGGAATGAGTATTTTTATTCTTGAAATAAGATAATTAGATAATATGCACATAAAATAGGAAAATGTAATTATTTTTTCTTATTTAAAATGTAAATAGTCTTGTTCCATTGGCAAAGACTCTCTCTTACCTCCTCAGTTCAAGACAAAATGCACATATTTTAAGAAGAAATTAGTTATTTAGATTAAAATTTTTTCCAGTGTGTCCAAAGTAAGGAAAAAGAAAACAAAGGCTATAATTTATGTCTTGTTTAACCAGCTACAGATCAAAGAAGAGAACAGCATCAGTTAATAAACCCACATCTCCAACACGTTAATGTGGGTAACTGTAAGGGAATAAAGGTTTCAGTGGAACTTTAAATGCGGATGGAAGTCTGGAATAAAGGTTTAGTTTTCTCCAGTTTTGTATAAAAAGGTGTGACAGAAAGAAAATATAAGTAGGGAAAGTCTATATATGTAGAAAAAATCACCATGTATTAATTTTTACGCTTCTAGCTGTTATAATTCTATTCCTTCATCAAAGTAAAGCTCAATATTTTAACATTGATTCTTATTAGTTTGTGAGTGCATATGATCTAAATATCTTATTTTAAGTGTAAACATACTCATTCCATTGGTATTCCATTGGCCAAATTAATGGTAAATACTCTTAATTTAAGAAATTTTTACTTATTTCTAGATCGTTTTTCCAGTGAAAGTCCAGTAGATTGTTTTTACTTTTCTTCTTTTTGGAATTTATGTCTAACACAATGTTTTTCTTCGAAGGTCTGACGCCAGGCTGCACAAGGATGATGTCGATATTTGCTTCAGCAAGACTCTCAACTCCTGCAAAGTCCCTCAGATCAGATACGCCAGCGTGGAGCGGCTGCTGGAGCGCCTGACGGACCTGCGCTTCCTCTCCATCGACTTCCTTAACACCTTCCTCCACACCTACCGGATCTTCACCACTGCCGCCGTCGTCATCGACAAGCTGGCCGACATCTACAAGAAGCCCTTCACGTCCATCCCTGTGAGGTACGGCTCATGTCCGCAGTCGGTCCGCCCCATTGCTTCAGACTTTACCCTGATCATCCATCCTAGTGTTTCTACCCTCTTCACGCCCAACTGTCCATTCTTCATTCACTCCATCTTCTCTTGTCTCCATCTTCACCTCCCCCTATCATCTTCCTCTCATTTCTATCAGGATCGAGCAGCATTCATACGACCGTCTGTCCATCATGTCCCTCTGTCCTGACTACAGTCTCAAGATCACTCAGCTGGCTTTGGACCAGTCTAAGTACATACCATCAGTCAGACCTGAGGGGGATCTGTTAATCCTCATCACAGCTTTAGACTAACTGAGATAATTAATTTTTTTAGGTCTTTGGAGCTCTTCTTCGCCACCAATCAGGGCGCCTGGGGAACGGACCCTTTGAACGGCAAATCCCCAAGACTGTGTCGCAAGTTCTCCTCTCCTCCTCCCATATCCATCCCCTCCCGCACCTCCTCTCCGGTGCACTGCCGCAAGCTGTCCCTCAGCTCCCCCGTCAGCGTGAAAGTCGGAGCCTTGGACCTGTCCACGACGCCCTCCTCATCCGCAGCCAACTCTCCCACTTCCAGCCACTGTCCCTCCATCTCCTCTCCTCCCCCTGGATCCTCCAGGTTGCCTTTTGGCTTCTCCTCTCCTCCACCCACCGCCACGCGCTCTCCCAGCCTCCCACAGGCCTCTGGGGTGTCCTCGCCGCCTCCCATCTCCACAAAAGCCCCTCTGGACCTCAGCCGGGGTCCCAGCTCCCCAGAGCTGAGCCCGGCTGCGGCGGAGGACGTCAGCGGAGAGCTGCCTCGCCTCGACGCCTTCTGTGGGAAGCTGAGGCGCAGCATCCGCAGGGGTAAGCAGCTACAGATCAGAGAAGGATTGTTCTTAGCTGAAAACAGCATCAGTTAATAAACCCACACCTCCAACACCTCCATGTGGGTAACTGTTAGGGAATAAAGGTTTCAGTAGAACTTTTCACTGCAAAAATGATCTAGAAATAGGTAAAAATGTCTTAAATTAAGTTAATTTAGTCTTAAATGAGTAGGTAAATAAGATCGTTTGTCAATGGAATGAGTATTTTTACTCATAGAATAAGATAATTAGATAATATGCACTTGGAATAAGACAAGGCAATTGTTTTTTCTTATTTTAAATGTAAATTATCTCCCTTCATTGGCTCACTTCTTGAAGAAAAAATGCACTTATTTTAAGGGGAAAAAATGACTTATTTGGATTTACATTTTTTGCAGTGTAGATGTTGATGGGAGATGGGTCTGGAATTAATGTTTAGTTTTGTACAGTTCTGTTCAATAAGGTTTTGTATATAACTTGTCCTGTTCCATTGGCAAAGTCTCTCTCTATTTTAAGAAAAAAATGACTGATTTAGATATCTTTTTTTTTTGTTTTTTTTTGCTTCGTTTGTAGAAAAAATCATGCACCGGAAAAATTATCTAGAAATAAGTAAACATTTGTTAAATTAAGTGTATTTACCCTTAATTTGAGGAAGTAAATCAGAAAGTTTGCCAATGGAATGAGTATTTTATTTTTAAGATAATTAGATAAAATGCACTTGAACTAAGACAATACAATTGTGTTTTATTATTTTAAGTGTAAATTATCTTGTTTCATTGGCAAAATGTCTGTTTTACCTCCTCAATCCGAGAATAAATGCACTTATTTTAAGATAAAAATTATTTTCTTGAAATTAAATTTTTCCAGTGTGTAAAACCTTTTGAACGCTTCTAGCTACTATAATTCTATTCTTTCATCAAAATAAAGCTTAATATTTCATGAGCTGCTCCCCATTCACCTTTACACCCCAAATGATTTATGTACTACTCCATCCAAGAAAACAAAAAAGCATTTAGAAATGCGAAATTATCAATCTTGTTGGAAGAAAGAATTTGTCATTTTAAATGTTCAAATTCAATTCAATTCAGTTCATTTCTATAGCACCAATTCACAACACATGTCATTTCAAGGAACTTTACAGTTCACCAGATCATACACTCAGACTGATTCAAATTTTTCTATCTAAGGAAAACCAGTTGATTGCATCGACTCATTGACTCGAATGCAATCCCTTGCACTAAGCATGCTTCTAGCGACAGTGGAAAGGAAAAACTTTCTTTTAACTGTGAGAAACCTCCAGTAGAACCAGACTCAGTGTGAACGGCCATCTGCTGAGGCCGACTGGGGTTCAAGGAGACAGAAGCAGAGATACAAAAATAAGCAGAGATACAAAAGGCAACTGTTAAAGACGGTTCTGTCCAGTTAACAATAAAATCTTAAAGTGGAACTGAAACAGTCAACCCAACTTGAGATTGTCTCGTACTATTATCAGTAATTATATCGCAAACCTAAAAAAAAATTAAATGTAAAAGAAAAAAAACAGCATTGTCTATATTTTTTTTGTTAAGGAAGAAGCCATTTTGCAGTACTCTAAGGAGTGATTGCATCAGCTGGCAGTCAAATATATTACCAGCTATTCCTCACAACCGTCAAACAGTTAGGAAATTTCCTATGATGGAAGACGAAGGTAAAAGGAAACTAGAGTGTCTAAATCCCATTGCTTACGCTCAAGCCGTGGGAAGAAGAGAAGAGGAAGCTGTGGAGCCAGTGATCTGCCTACCTGTGCTACCTGATTATCTGCCCTACCTTCTGGCTTTGCTCATGAGCAGACAGACAACAGGTTATGGAGGACCAATCCTGCCATAATTGAAAATACATACAGAAATAAATCAAGGACTTAATAATATAAAATTGCTTGCATAAGTAGTTAATAATATGAATTAGTGTGCCATTAAATGTGAAAAAAAAGATATTTATTCATCAATTGATCAATTATTCATCTAAAAATATAGATTTTAACTTCCACTTTGATTTTTACTTTTCTTCTTGCATTTACAGACTTATTTTTAATCCACTTATTTTCTGGTATACATTTCTTGAAGTCTTTGTTTTGTGTTTGTATAATATTGCAAGTGGTGTTTTTTTCTTTCCGTATTTCAACTGCAACTTTTTTTATTGTTTCATATTTATCCACACCAACATTTTTAAAACACATAAATAAATGTTAAAAATAAATATTTATTTTTTTATTTTATTTTAACATCCTTCTATTTCGGAAACAATGATTTATCTCTGCCTCTAACTTTTTCAACTGATTTCCGCCTGCCCTTTTTATTTCCTTCTCCTATTTTTCTACTTTATCTATTTCCACCTGGTCGTCTTACAGCAGCTGCTAATTTTAAAACAATACCGAGGAGGGAGGGGGGTGCGGCGGCTTCACTGGCAAAGCTTCCCAACTATACTATAGCTCCCTGGAAACGATTACTGAGCACGAGCTTGCATGCTTGGATTTTGGCTCCAGGCAAAGGTGTTGCGATAACTTGTGGAGTACCTAGCAGATTAACTTGGACAAGTTGCTGATTTGTCAGAAGATAACACAGTTTCTAACGATCATGTTCTATATCGTCTTGACTGCTTAACACGAGGAAACCGCAGTTTCCTCGTACAGTGTAAGTTCACAGCTCACACTGTGTGACCCGACGCTCTGATGCGATCTACCTGCTCACACTGTACGTCTAAAAACCAGGTGGGACTCAGCTCCACAGTGAGATGGCGTTACTCGGACTCGTCTACCTAGAAGCCAAATGAGTAGAAGAGGAATATGAAGCTCACTAGAGTGAAACGTGCTGCCTTGGCAATTTGTGCAATTTTGTGCTGAAAGCCCTAAGGAGAAAAGGCGACGACGTATTTGGACAAAGACATGGCTGAGCAAACGTGGCTACTACGGTCTGTTAGTTTGACAGAAAGAACTCCATTTTATCCGCACCCCCGCCATTCTCCTGTGTTTTCATTTGAGAGGAAGAAGAAGAAGAATCCTTGTTTGCACACTGAGCGATTTGCCCACGACAGTCAACTGAAAAAATCAAATATGTTTGATTTTCTCCCAACACAAAGATTTCTAATTGGGTGGTGGTTGTGAAAGGCTGATCGCCCTTCGTTATCCCCTGTGTACAACAGGACGCACAATCAGGCTAAAAGTCGGGTCGATTGAAAATTTCTCGCACGACTCGAAAGTCGGCCCGAAAAAGGCAAAAATCGCACAGTGTCAGCAGATCTTGACCCAGCAGTGTTGCAAAGTTTGGACGAGGCAACTTGTACTCTACCGCGGTGAAGTTAGTTTTACGTTGGATATTAGACAGATATTTGCTCCGGTTAAACCGCTTCTTCTATCGGTTAATCCTCCTCCTCGCTCTGGAAAGTCTATAATACGGGTGCGCTTGAAGTGTTGGAGCACCTTTTTCAGATCGCAGTGTACCCCAAGCAAAGAGGAGGTTCTCCCAGAGCGATTATTTATTTAGACACCCGTGTTTTGCAGTGTAAAAAGAAGGTGAAGGAGAATAACTATGTAGGAGTTCCCCCTTCAGGAAGCACCTACCTTAACCTGCTGCGCCCGCACAGTTAACAAATGTCCACTTTCTCTGATGTGAGGTACGGCTTGATGATTAAAATTCAAAGCTGAGACAAAGTAATGGAACAAAATTCACTCCCTAAGTGGGTAATCATTTTTGCATTTCTTTGCACACTTAATTAAATAACATTTGTGATTCTGTTGGTAATCTATGTTGAAATTGAATTATTAATAATAATATTTATATCTTTAACTTGTACGGTAACTGTATTTCCCAATGATATCTAAAATGGAATCAAGTGTTGAATATTTTTTTGATATTGAGTTTTAAGTACACTGCAAAAAAATTAAATCTAGCTAAGTCATTTTCTCTTAAAATAAGAAAATTTTTTCTTGAATTGAGAAGGAAAGTGAGACAATTTGCATTTAAAATAAGAAAACACAATTGCATTTTCTTATTTCGAGTTTATATTATCTATTTATCTTATTCTAAGAGTGAAAATACTCATCGCATTGGCAAACTATCTCATTTACCTACTCAAATTAAGGTTAAATACACTTACTTTAAGAAATTTTTACTTATTTGTAGATCATTTTTCCAGTGTATACGTAGCATCACTACCCTAATGTCTCAGTCACCCTTTCCGTCTCTCTTTGGTTCATTTATTTTCTTATTCTTTTCCATTTTTGTCAATTCTTCATCCGTTTAATTGTTTCTTTTTCTTTGCTTCCGTTTTTCTTTTTTTGTCATCCTTTCGTTGTTTTCTTTTCCTTCCTCTGATGAAGTATCTAGCATAAATTCATCATAAGGTTTTTTTTATATATATATATTTATAAAATGGGCTAAAGAGACTTGGAGCCATGGACTTTTGAGACGTTAGTGAGGATTCTTGCCGTAATGAGATGGAACTACAGTATGCATAAATCATTTAGATCTAATGTTACACCAGACTTGGACATGTCTTTGATCGTGTTTTAGCAAATCAAGCAAAGTGGAAGACAGAAATGGGTCAGCACCGCTCTACAGAGGAATAATCAGGCTTCTAGATCCACATCTGTCTGCAGCACAAAGGATGATCACTATAGAAACAGGATGGAGATAAAAAGAGAATAATGACATGCAATGAGAAGCTCTTCAGCTCAATCTTTAATAGAAACCTGCCATCCAAAAGCTCATGCAAAACAGTTTTAGATCGTTTCAAAAATTATTCATATCCATTCACATAGAGAGAAATATTTACTTATGTTGCATACCATTTTTGTTTTAATATTGTTAATTAAATATGTTTATATTTCTACACGTCATTAAAGTTTCTGATACCCTTTAAAAGTTCAGGGACCTCCTAAGGATTTTTTGTGACCACTTTCAACTTGAGTCGCTGCAATGTTGGACGTTTGCATTTGTCTGATGAATTTAGTCCTAAATCTCACCTATAATCACATTTATTAGAATGAAATGTGATACTCTCCATGAGACACTTATTTATTGTACAGATGTATCATAGTATTAAAATCCACACACAGTGAATAGAAAACACTGATATAATTAGAGCCTAAGTGGGTTGATTTTTCTTGAAATAGCGTATTTTCCCTTGATATGGGCTAAACGAACAGGAAGATTTATGTTCAAAATAAGAAATAAACACCTCTAATTCTTATTGCTGTCAGAAAACGGGACGGATGGACCGAGTATTCAAGGTGAAACAGTCAGTAGGAAAGTTCAAAACGTTTATTAAAACAAAACCATAAAACAGAACTGAAGCTGTAGAACCATGACCGCAGCGAATGCAGGAGGGGGTGGGGCAGAGCCCAATCACTGACACTCTGGAGGGAGAAACACAGGTAAGTGACCACGATCATCTGACAGGAGATGATTATCCAAGTGAGTCACTTACCTGTTTTAACAGTTTAGTCCATCCTCTCAATTATAGGCAGGTTCAGCCGACGCACTGCCACCGAGATGCGGCCCGGCGCCACCCAGACTGTCCCTGATGCTGTAGTCCTAGAGAACATGCATGCAGCCAATCCAGGTCAGGGGAAAAACAGATCAGGCAGGAACAGTTCGGAAATCCAGGGGTCCATAGTCCAACAAGGGGTTCCGATCCAGGAACAGATAGGTCCTGGGTTCCAAGAATCCTCAGAGCATTTAGGCAGGCACAGAGTCAGACAGGTCCAGGATCGTGCCCAGACAGACACGCACAGATGCAGACAGGCAGGTTCAGATGCAGACGGGCAGCCTCAGTGCTTGAAGGGACAGATACAAGACATGGTACTGGGATTTCTGCAGGAATCTTTAAACTGGTCTCCCCCTAAGGAGCCAGGCTTATGGGAATGAAACTGACCTTCTTCGTGTTCCGAGCCAAAACCCTGAGGGCTCCGTGGAGAAGGACCAGGACACGATCAGGAGACAAGACAGAGACGAAAACGCACTCAATCCACTGGCCACCAGGAACCAGGACTTGAACCAACTAAAACAAAACTAAATCAACTAGCAGACTGAATAACATTTATAAACAGACAGGCTGCAAACAATGATGTGGTCTCGATAGCTGGGCTGAACTGAATATAAAGGAGCAGACTCAGCTGGATGAGATGAGCGATAATAGAGATAGTGTAGATAATAGATAATAGAGACCGGGCAGTTAGGCAGATGAGTGAAATGAAAAATTAAGGTGAGCTATCAAGGCAGATCATGACAGTTTCAAGAGCAAAATATCTAATTATCTTAATAGAGTTGAGTGTGTTTTAAGATCAGACTGTGGTTAACTACTTTTAACTAAGTACTTGATCACAGAGATACTATAGTTCTAGCCAAGTTAACCATCAGGTGGTGAGAAGCAGACAACGCAACTAATATTTGAATCACTATTTTATATGTATATAGTGACAAAAAGACAATTTAATGATAAGCTTGTGCATTTTTACACTAATATGTCTTAAATTATGTAAAAATCATCACTTATAGATGAAAAAATCTATTTCTCTTGGGGCCCAATGAGTAAGCAGCAGCGTAAACTTCCCTGAGAGCAGCTTATCTTTAGAAAACAGTGATGAAAGTAAAATCGCTTCAGAGATGGAAAAAAATCCCCAAGCACAAAATCCCTCATCTACTCACCAATCTACCTGAATCTTTGGGTCGCTCTAAGGACAGCCTGCAATCCACCAGGAACTGCTGCATCTGCAGAACAGAGCTTTTCTAAACCAGAATTAATAAAAAACGACCTTTTCTCTCCCAGGGTAGGTGGATGATCAGTGGGCTGGCAGAGATAGGATCAACAGCAGGTCTCTATCCGTGATGTCATCAGTGAGTTTGCAAACAGAAAAGCTGGGAAGCAGGTTTTAAGGAGTGAAGTTTTGAGGAATAAAAAGTGTAACATAAAAAAGTCATATGAGGGTAAAGGTAGTTCATGTTTTCATGCGGAGCCTTTCCATATAGTCATGTTCATTCATATATTTTTAAGATCTAATTATTCAGCTTTAGATCTCATTTCCGTTTCTACCTGTTTTCAGACAGCTTTTTATTTCATCATTATCATTATTTTGTTTGATGCTTTTTTTTTTGCTATTTGAACAATTTAATTGATTATTGTTAATCAAAGCTATTTTATCTTTTGTTGTTTTTTAACTACTGTTTTTTTTTATTGGCATTTAGTTGGAATCAAATAGTATAAACTTGATAAGATCTTTACTATAAATAAACTGCATCCAGTTTATTTAATTACTTTTAGTAACACCAGGTGATGCATAGAATGAGGAGGCTGTAAACATGCAGTGAGGTTATAGTAGGTGTGGGAGTGATCTGATCGTGGGACTGTTGTTTGGAGGAATAGATAATATTAGCTGACATAGAGTTTTATCCTCAATGCGGGCAACCTGGGTTCGAATCCAGCCTGTGGTCCTGTCTCTCCCTCTCTCATACCCCCTTTCCTGTCAGCCTCCCGTCCATAAAAACGAGCCACTAGTGCTGTAAAAACTCAAAAATAAATAAAAATAAAAAACAGATCAGGATGCGATGAGCCAGTAATCCAGCCATTCATCCAGGAGCAGTTGAAGTACAGACACCAATCTAGCACTGAAACAGAACTCAGATTACTATGACAAACCTTATGCGGATAAACTGATAATAACAGCATAAGTGCACAGAAACATTTACTGAGCAGATAGAAGTGATACAACTAACATTCTGGATGTAAAGTCTAGATAAAGAAAAAGGATCTACGGTAACGTTGCTTTGTTTATCTATGGTGAAGTAATCTTTCACTGAAGGAGCTGTCCAGTTCTGAAACAGCCTCGGGCATGAGGTGGGAAATATCTCAGTGTTTTCTTCTGTTCATTTGGATGATTGTGGTTTACCCATAATTCTGTTTTTGGCTGAGGTGATACGGAAGCCTAATTTGTTCTTGATGTCTGCCCTCTTCCTCTTACTGGTTGTTTACTTTTTTTTTTTTTTATCCAGTTTTCCTTCTATTTTTTCCTTCTCCATTAGGTGCAGGTCAAAAAATATCAAAATTCCAGAATGATGAAGAATTCCTTATTTCATCATTCTGCTTCATTCTATCTCTATTCTCCCACTCTGCAGAATCTATTAATTCAATCTCTAAGGTTCTGCTCTCTCTGCTTTTTCTCATAGTAGCTTCATCTGGCCTTTAATGATTGGCTGTAACTCCATCCTGTATATATATAGCTGTGCTGCTTCCATCAACACCTTTGTTTATAGATGTTGGAGATCATCCTGTTTTTCAGTGTAGTCCTGTTTCTTGCTGTTAAGAGGGAGTTTTTCCTCTCCACTGTCGCTACAAGCATGCTTAGTGTGAGGGATTGCCTTTGAGTCAATGATTCGATGCAATCAACTGGTTTTCCTTAGATAGAAAACTTTGAATCAATCTGACTGGATGATCTTATGAACTGTAAAGTGCCTTGAGATGACATGTTGTGAATTGGCGCTATAGAAATAAACTGCATTAAATTAAAAATCCATTATTCTCCTTACTATAAGAACAAAGACAGGCTCCTGCCTTATTGAGTTCACATGTCTTTTTTCTTGCAGAAACAAGTTCATCAGATAAAGCACAGTACGGCACCATCGCAGATGGAGCAAAAGTTAGAGAAAAGAAAAAAATTGCAACCATCCCCACCACTACCATAGCTGTAATGATGCGGGAGTCATGAATAAAGAAATGAAAAACCAAAAAGGGACACATTATTAGTTTCCAATTTTTAAAACAAAGCTGAAGCTCTCATTGGTCATCCTGGCAAAATATGATCCACTCATCAATGACTGCTCTAAAATAGACTAAAATAAGTATATCCACAGGATCCCCGGCTCTTTGGTTGATCAAACTGCTCCTTTCTACTCATTTCTAAGGAAGATCTTCACACTTTGTCTTGTGTTCATGAGCTACAGCTGAACATAGTGGACTTTCTAAGGATTTATTTCTTAAGCTTAAAGGAAGCATGTTTAATCTTGTAAAGTGTTAAACCGTTCATCTTTGCTTTTTAAATTAAATTAAATTGAATATATAAATACCCTATTGCTACATTTAATCTCACTTAGTACGAAGTACATTTTATTCCATTATAATCTGAAAGGAAAACTTGAAAAAAATATTCTTAATCAAAAATGGTCTCAAGATTAACTGCATTTTTCTCAGAAAATCTTTAGAAAATCTGAAATAAATACCTTTTTTATTTATTGTCCATTTATAATCTTTAACATTATTTATTGATTACCCAATTTTTTATGTATTTATTTATGTGCATGTTATAATATTTTTGTCTGTTTTAATCTTCCTTTGTATTTTTGTTACCCTAATTATTTCTTCAATGCTATTTATTTCTGCCCCGTCGTTTTTACATTTCTGTCTGCATTTCTGCCTCATTATGCAAAAATGAGGAAGGGCTGCATCATAGATGTCTTTAACAGGGGTCTGCGACCCCTAGGGGGTCAACGGAGGTACTGTATGGGGGTCGCAAAAGTTTTGGTTGATTAGACTTTTTTTTATTTTCCCCCTGCAGTTTTTTTCACTAATTGAAATGTCTTTAAATCCACATTAAAATGAATTTAACACACTGTAGTAAACAGATAAATGGAGGCAGAAGATGTCTTTCAGTCATCAATGCACACATTCAGTGACACACAGGAGCTCTTTCAAACTGGGCACCGTTTCATTCACAACACCTGTCCCATCAACCAGGAATCAGAATCAGAAATACTTTAATAATCCCAGGGAGAAATTACTTTCATTACATTACTCCATCTGTAATAGAGTGACTATAGGACTAGTTTGATACAACACTGTTTCTCCTATATATATATATAAAAACTCCTATATTACATACACAGAACACCTATTACATACACTGTACTTAATCTGTATTTTTTGTATTTGTATTATTGTATTTGTATTTCTTTTGCTTAATTTTAATTTAATTTAACTTAATATTTTCTTGCCCTGTAAGCTGCTGGTAACCTTAATTTCCAGAGGGAGTCTTCCCAAGGGATCAATAAAGTACAGTCTAAGTCTGTCTAAGTCTATGTATAATTAGGGGGCCCCGCTCCATCTCGCCATCAGTTTGAGCGTCCTTGGCCTGGAAAACGTTGAAGACCCCTGTCTTAGAGGGTCAACTTCTGCCCGCGGGTTGGTTAGCATTTTCTACAGGAGGACAGGAGAGTCTGAAATCACTGGACGTTTCTCAATTTCAGGCAGAAATAAATAGCATTGAAGAAATAAATAGGGTAAAAAAATAAAAAGTAAGAATAAAACAGCCAAAAATGTAATAACATGCACATAATTAAATAGGGTAATCATTACAAAGTGGAATAAATAAAGAAGCAAATTAAGAGATATATACATTTATGTCTCACTTTATAATTTAATTTCTACCTACATGTATTCATTTATTGTATTTTTTAGGAGCAATTAATTGCATGCTTATTTATTTACTCATTTATTTATTTCTGTATTTATTTTTAAATCTAGTAGAGCTGGTCCTCCATAGATTCCTGTTGGACGTTTGACCTTTTCTGTCTCACAGCTGTCCTGGAGTCTGTGTCCTTGGACAAGTTTATCCCAGAGTCCCCGTCCACCAGTGAGCCGGGGGACTTGTCTCCCTGCCGCTCCCCGTCCACACCAAGACATCTGCGATACAGACAGTCTGGAGGTACAGAACTGCAGCAGCTCGCTGCTACGATGCCATAAAACTCTAATAGAAAGCTAGGTTTTATTATTAATACAAGATAACCTTCAGTTTAGTGACATATTTATGTACATTCCAACTGAAAAACAACAAAATCATCTACAAGACCATTTTGGTTCTCTTTCAAGATTTAGTCAAAACACAGATCAGAGTTTTAAACCATGCATCTATGTTTTAACTTGAGGCTATTTTAACTGCAGTGTTTCCACTTTTCTCTTTGTTTCCTTCACTTTTCTGGTTGCTTCCAGTCACAGCCGGTGAGAACTCTCGCTGTACCATGTCGCCAGCATCGGCGTTCGCCATCGCCACAGCCGCCGCAGGGCACAGCAGCTCGCAGGGTGAGTCGTGAAGGTCACGGCGGATGTAGCCGAGGGAGGGAGGGAGCTCTGGTTGGGTTGTCAATTGAATTATATGTTCTGGAGCAGTTAAAAAGGACAGCATAATGTAATTTAAAGATAAGAGGAAGGAAGTAAACTATGTGTTGGAGATTTCTGCTTCAAAAGGCAAATGAAGACAATAATATAATCAGCTTTCATTATTATTTTTTTCTTATTTAAAATGATTAGCTTGAACATTTGGTAAAGCTGCAGTGTAAAAGAAATTCAAACACAAATAGTGAGCCTAATCTGCTCAACTATATATTTCATTTATTATTGCTAAAGCATTTGCAAAGCAACTTTTAGCATGCAACATATACAGCAGTTTTTACAGATTAATTCATGAGATTTCTTTATTTATCTAAAAGGAGAACTTTATTGTAAACTGTACTGTAAACTTACAGTAGTAGCTATTCAAAATTTCCCAACTTTCCTTGATGGACCCTTGCCTGATCCTTAGCTGGTCCCCTAAAATTAATTTTTAAACATCAATCTTTGTACTAAAATATTCTTTCTGTCATCATTTGTGGACATTAAGATCTAAAGAGAAGCATCATCTCCTGGTCAGACCCTGTAATTCAGTGAAAGGGTGGAGTCAGCGTATTAAAACATGCAAGAGGGGGTCAGTCCGGTGAAAAAAATCAAAATCTAGATAAGTTGTTTTTTTCTTAAAATAATTGCATTTGTTCTTGGATTGAGGAGGTAAATGAGACATTTTGCCAATGGAACAAGACATTTTACACTTAAAATAAAAAAACACAATTGCATTGTCTTATTTCAAGTTCATTTTATCTAATTATTTTTATTTTAAGAGTAAAAATACTTATTCCATCAGCAAATCATCTAATTTACCTACTCAAATTAAGGGTGTTGCAGGGAAGTGGGCTGCTATTCGGCTGGGGTTTGACTGGAAAAGGCCACTTTCAATGGCTGCTTCTGTAAACTTCTAGTGAAAGAGTAAAAGTTGTTTAATTTCCGGAAATTTTTTTTTTTAATTTTCATTCAATTTTAGATGTAATTGTTATTTGTTCAAACCACAGATGACTGTTTTGAAGTCTCTGTCTCTTTACAGACGATTTATGTACAAAACAGGTCTGCCTTCTGAAGCTGTTTGTCAAATATAATCACCATAGATGCTGCTAGCGCAGTATGCATGTGTGGATTCGGTTCATTTCATTTTCACGCCTCTTTTTTTTTTTTTTTTTTTTTTTGCCCTTCTAGGTTTCAGTAACTCTGAGAAAACATGTGACAAGGAATTCATCATCCGCAGAGCTGCTACCAACAGAGTCCTCAACGTGCTGCGCCACTGGGTCTCCAAACACTCCCAGGTGAGTCAGCGCAGGGCTTTGCTGCACGAAAGGAATCAGCTTTTATGTCAGCATTCTGATAAAAAAAATGGAAGGATTTGGGTTTGAGCCTTTGGTTTATTAATTGTATTAGATTTACAACATTTTGCAGTGAGTCTTACCAAAAACGAGGTAAAATAGTAAGCCCCAGTGTCGGGCTCAAGAGGTTTATTGGATGCTGGGGAGTTAATGGATGATGGAAGGCAGGTTAAGACTAACCAGGCTAATGATAGACTGTTGACAGGCTGGAGAAGACAAATGAAGACTGAACAGGCTGGTCATAGGCTGAGCCGGCTGGTGACAGACTGAATAAGTCAGATGAGTGCTGAACAGCCTAAAAGATGGCTTTAGAAAGCAGATAAAGACTGAACAGCTTGGTGACACTCTTGTGGCAGGCTGAGCAGAATGGTAACAAACATTAAAAGGTTGATTAAAATGAGGTAGACTGATGGCAGGCTGAATAAGCTGGGAAGGCAGAGCAAGGCTTTACATGCTGATGATAGCCTGAACAGGCTGGTGACAAGCAAATCAGGCTTTTAGGATGAACAGGTTGAGCAGGCTGCTGGCAGGCTGAACAAGTTGGTGACGGTCTTGAGAAGGCAGATTAGGACTAAACAGGCAGAAAACAGGTTGATGGTAGGCTAAACAGGCTGGTAAGAGGCTGCTGGTAGGCACAGATAGTTCAGAAACAAAAAGACAAAAAATTTACTGACTGGGCAAGCTGATGATGGGCTGAACAGGCTAGTGACAGGCTGAAGACAGATATAGACTGACAGGCTGGTAACAGGCTAAAAATGCTGTTGACAGGCTGGAGAAAGCAGATGAAGACTGACAGGCTGTTAGCATGCTAGATAAGTTAGTGGAAAGCAGAGGTAGTCCATGTCATGACCAGAAATAGAAGGAAACGAGAACCCAGTGAGGGTAGGGAAGACTCAGGAAGGTGGTGCACGCAATCACTGGGAATATACATGCAGGCATCGAGACGATCTGGAGAAGATCGACTGGGAGGAGAAGGTATTTATAGGAAGAGTTCCATGTGAAAGCTGTTTACCCGATTGGCAGAGTGGAGGAGAGCTAAAGGAGAATAAGAGCCAGCCACTCAACAAAACAGCAATCAAAGGAAAGCTGCGTAAAACAAACGTCCTCTCTGAGTCTGTCACTGTAGTTTTCTGTGATGGCTGCACAGATCCGTACATTAAAGTCGATCAGATTTGATTGAGATGGAGCCTAGGTGGAAGTTCAACTGAATAAAATGTTTAGTCAATCAGCTTTGAACCGTGCCTTCACAAAAGCCAATGAGCGTCCAAAGTTCATCTTAAAAGGCCTCAGATCCACAACTTGTCTGCTACCTAGTGCATAGGTGGTGGTTGTGCTGTGACTTCATTCAGAGGGCCTCTTTTTAACCCACCTCCAGACTTCCTCCACCATGGTAGCTAAAACTTCATCAGACTTTCATTCCACCTGGACTCTTACTGCATTCCGCGCCTCATTTCAACCGGTCCGGCAGAAGACCACCATGTTGAGCCTGATTCTGACAGAGGTTTCTTCCAAATTGGGAGTTTTTCCTCTCCACTCTCACTTCATACGTGCTCATCATGGACAGATTCTCTCTAACTGTGTTATCCAAACTGGACTTCCATCTTCCAGGTTCCTGAGTAAAGCTCTAGTACCAGCTTACGCAGTCCACTGGACCTCCCCATAAAGTTCAGCACACTGTCTGACTAACCAGCAGTCTACAGACTGACCAACTTCATCTCCACTCCACCACCAGTTTAAGGCGTGGGGGGGGGGACAGCCCTGTTCATGCGTATCAATCAAAAATCAGCTCTATTACCCCATTTACATTACCCTTGAAAAACCGATCCATGCCGAGAGCGGTCCGAGCTCGGATCAGTTAACCAGACCGAGCTCGGTTCTGACAACCGTTTACAAATTACGCCATCTCGGTTCCTCGCCTCCCAGTGACGATCTGCGGTATTACTGCCAGTATTAAAGGAGAAAATAGAGCAGTTGGTGGCGGTAATGCACCAAAAGTTGTTTGCCAACCGCCATAAAACACAAGAAGAAGAAGACGACGAAAAAGGAGGGAATCAAGCAAATTAAAATGGCGGCAGCTGTCACATTTAGAAAGTTATGCTTTATTATTGATGTACTTGGATGTTATTATTGATGTACTTCGATGTTATTATTTAAAATAACATCGAAAATAACATCGAAATTTAAAATGTTGCGTGGAGAAGATTTTGATTGTTGTTTATAGTTGTTCTTCTGTTTTGTGTTGGTTGGCAAGCAACTTCTGGAGGGGCATTACTGCCAACTACTGGAATGAAGTGTGAATCGCGATGTTCAGCCAGACGGAGATGACGTGTTCTGCTCATGCGCTCTCGTTATCAGGGAACCGAGCACACCTCTGGAACTGGTCTGCAGTTAGCTCGGTTCGGATGTGTCTAGCTCGATTCAGTTCAGTTTGTTTTTCATTTACACACGATAAGTTATCTCAGTTACTGAGCTTGGACCGGTCTTGGCACAGTTTTTCAAGGGTAGTGTAAATGGGGTATCTGTTTCCTGCCGAGGTCTGAGCGCTAAAGACTAAGTAATTCTATCAATACATTTCTTCTGATTATTTTTTCTCTTTGTGTGGGTTTTTCAGATTGAACTACATTAGACTGCCTTATGGTCAGGCTTGATTTGGTTGTCACTTCTTGATGGATCCTTTTCTGAGTTAGCAATCTCATGTTCGCTGTTAACATTGGAGTATAAGCAATATGATGCATTGCTGTCTTAGAATGCATTGCATCAGCTAAAGAGAGTTTCATTAACAATCAGGTAGACCGACCATAGGCCGTCACTATATAGCAGCTTTTATATCAATTACACTCGTTAAACATCTTTAAACTACCAAAGAAATAAAAGGGGAACTAAATGCTTTCTTTGAAGATCCACCTTCGTTTCCATGTTGAAAAATCTAATTTTGTCTTAATTCCCATTCATCTTATAAAATGACTATTTATATCTTCCAGGGAAGTTTAACATGCAACTACAAACATAAATAAAACATCTAACTAGGCAATAAAATTGTTATGCCAGTTTGAGCTAATCTGGAAAATAAAGCCTGTAAAGTTGCCATAGCTGCAATTTTTCATGTTCCTCGGTTCTTTTGACACACAGCTGGAGGAGAAAGCCCCCTTCATAGACGCATCTAAAAACGCTAGTTGTTGTTTTTGCTCTCGCCGTTTTTCCTCTCCCATCACCGCTCCACTGACAGAGGTGCTCTTTGCGCCGCGTGTCCTTCCCCCCATGGAATCACTCAGAAAGGTCACCCTGATCCCCAGGGAGTCCCAGAGAACTGTCGTTTTTATTTAACATTATATAAGCTGCTAATTTTCTAACTTGATGCCTAAAAAAAAATGAACTTGGTTTTTTTTTGCGTGTGTTGAAAAATTAAGCTGAGTGACAGATGTTCTTAACCTTTGTTACGTCCACCTGGCTTGTTAGGTGGGGTAACATTAATGGAGACCACACAAGGATTTTAGAGTTAATGAAAAAGAAAATTTCTTAAATTATATTAAGTAAAAACTGAAAAAAGAATTGCCTGAAATAAGAAGCCAAAACAGATTAATACAAAACCATAACCAATTAGAAATAAACAAACGCAAAACAAACCTAACAAAACTCAATCATAAGGTACAAACCAAACCAACTGGGTTCTGAAGAGGGAGAGGAGGAAAAAAGCCTCCTGACTGCTGCAGCATGACAGCTTTTAAAGCAGCAGAGCACCAATCAGGGGAAAAATCATAACACCTGCAGAAGGCCTGCCTCCAGGACCCTGAAAGAAAAAGCAGAGACCCCCTGCAGCCGTAACACCTTCCATTAAAATATCTCTATAATAACACTAATCAGTTGCTGTTCTTAATCTCCCACAGTCCCGTTTCATGGATTACAGATTTGTGTTTAACAGTTAGTTGAAATAACCATTAGCAGTTTTTTATATTTTTGTAAGCAAATTCCTCCACCATCCGTTTCCTAACTAGACAGGGAACATGGCTGAGAACCCCTGCAGATGATGGCAGAAGAGATCTTTAAAACAGACTTGCTCTTTTTTTCAGCATGGCTACTAAATTAGCGTTGTTTTGTAGAGTGGAGCAACTGGATCTTTATCGTTACTGGAAGTAGACCCACATTTGCCGTCTCTGATGCATTGTTAGGGTGTGAAGTTTCCTCTGTTTGTCTATCAGGACTTTGACATGAACAGTGAGCTGAAGACGGGGGTGATCGGTCTTCTGGAGGAGGTTCTGCGAGACCCGGATCTTCTGCCCCAAGAGAGAAAAGCAGCAACCAACATATTAAGGTGCAGAACGCCACATTCCCCTAAGATAACCGATTTAAAATCATAGCTTTATTTGATTTATTTGGTTCTTATTTTTTTTTTTCGGCCAAAGGTTACGTTTTTTAATATATCTTCCACTTACAGCTGTAATATTGTGGTTTGCTTTGCAGCGCCCTTTCTCAGGATGAACAAGACGACACTCAGCTGAGGATAGAGGACATCCTGCAAATGGTCTGAATTAAAGCGTATTAACACTTTACTGAAAGGGTTCAATGAATAAAATTGGTTAAACCGACTTCTCCTTTCATTTTGTAACAGAAAAGCTGTCCTCTTCTGCATTTCATTGCGGTAAGTTTAAGAATTGCTGTGATGAGGAAACTCCTCCCCTTTAAAAATCAACCAATTCAGTTCAGTTTATTTATGTAGAACTAATACCAGCTCTTATTGTCCAAATTCCTTAGTCAAATGTCCCTTCAATGTTTGCTGTTTTGCTGATCCCATCCTTCCTGCAGATTCGTGACGCTAGCATAGAGATAATTTTGTTCCGATGCTGCAGCGAAGAGCAGGTTTTGTAAATAGAAATTTGAAAAAATGCAATCCAGAAATAAAACTTTTAAGAACTTCTTTATCAAAAATTTGTATTTTTTAGATTATTTTATTTCTTTTGTTTTTATATTTTTTACATAAAGATTTCATATTTGCAAATTTTATTCTTTTCAAATTGGGTTTTCCAAATAACCTTTTTTTTTCATTTATGTGGGTTAGGAAAGACAGTTAGTCTATGGGGTGAATTTAGTGCAGTTATTGTTGTATGCAGAGGTCCTATTTTGTAAATAAAAATTTTAAATGCAACCCAGAAATGAAACTCGGTAATCAGAAAAGGATTTTAAAGTATCTGTCGTTTTTACATATTTCACATATATTATTGTTTTTTCTCTTTTATTTTGAGTTTTACAAATTGCATTTTTGTCAAACTTCTGCTGATCTACACAGGCGTCAGCAACAGCATTTTATTGTTCAATGTGTGCATCGAAAGCGAGCATTTGTATTGGGCTTGAAGTGAAGGGAAAGAAGAATGTATTTTGCAAAATTTTATCTGAAAAAATGCAAAAATAGAAAATCTAAAAAAAAAAAATGTATTTAATCTGGAAAAAGGTGAACGAATAAAAATCAGTTAATCTCAAAACGTTTTTTAATTAAGAAGTTTTTCAAAGTCTCATATTGCTGGATTGGATTTTGTTTTTTCAAATTTAAAAAAAAAGCGTTCTTGGCTTCTGTCAATAATGGAACAACTCTCACTCCATATTTGTCTGCATGAAGGTTACCAACAATATTTCTACTAGTCAATGTGAAGCCTTTTACTGGGATTCACATGAAGAGAATGTGATCTATGAAACACAATTTAAAGAGAAAGCAATTCATCAAATTCTTTGATAAAAATGAAATAAGTATATTTTTTATAGCAGAAAAAGTGTAAGCTGAGATAAGTTACTCTCAAAGTTTCATTTCTGTTTTGACTTTTATTTATTTCCATTTTAAAAACGTGCTCTGCACATGCAACAATGAGGGAAATAAAATCCCTTCATACTTTTGTGGTCTTTGTGTCCCGTTTTCCACCCACTGAGCTAATGTGTCTGTTGGATCCAGGCGGAGAGTCCCAAAGCTGAATCCTTTGAGTCGCTGTCGGCCATGGAGGTGGCAGAGCAGATCACGCTGCTGGATTACATCGTTTTCAGGAGTATTCCCTACGAGTGAGTACACATACTCTGCTTCCTGTCATTTATTTTTTCACCACCTCTCTGATATCAATCATTAAACAACCTGTTTAGAAACAACAAGGCTGATAGGGAAACAAATGCACCTACAAAATTAAAGTGAGGTGTAAACATATCCATGGCGACCTCTGCACAGCATTCCTGTTTATTAATGTTACTTTAAAGGAATAGTACACCCAAAACATGATTAGCCTTCATTTTCTACTCACCCCCATGCTGAACAACACTCTGGAGTACTTTTTTGATATCTCAAATGCATCTGGAGATCTGGGAGGCTTCTTACTGTCTGCTGACATTCAAATAATGGAGGTGCCCAGCGCCCGAGGCAGAAAGGTCCATAAAAGTAAAAAAAAAACGTGTCAATATTCCTCCATACTGGTCGTCTAATGTATTCCAAGTGTCCTGAGTGGGTAGCATCCATAATTTACTCGAAACTAAGTCATTTAGAATGTTTTTAGAGCATAAACATATAGGATTTCCTGAAAGTGCGCGCCAGCGCGTTCCCGACGCTACGGAAGCCAGCAGACCAAACCAGATGAAAGTGCGCATTCAGCGTCTGCTCTGCCGATAATGCAAGCGTAGAAGAAGAAATGTGCCGTTTACCTGTGCAAAGAAGGAAACAACGAAAGAAAAATGTCTGAGGACTTCAGTGTTGAGGAAGAGCATGAGTTCTTTGCCGAGCTGAATGCGCACTTTCATCTGGTTTGGTCTGCAGACTCGTAGACTCGTGAACGCGCTTTCAGGAAATCCTATACACTACTGTTTATGCTCTAAAAACATTCTAAATGACTTCGTTTCGAGTAAATTCTGGATGCTACCCACTCAGGACACTTGGAATACATTGGACGACCAGTATGGAGGAATATTGAAACGTTTTTTGTGGACTTTTATGGACCTTTCTGTCTCGGGCGCCATAGACCTCCATTATTTGAATTTCAGCAGACAGCAAGAAGCCTCCCAGATCTCCAGATGCATTTGAGATATCAAAAAAGTACTCCAGAGTGTTGTTCAGCATGGGGGTGAGTAGAAAATGAAGGCTAATCATGTTTTGGGTGTACTATTCCTTTAAGGATTTCTTTTTCACCTACAGCCAGAGATAGAGAGGGTCACGCTCAGTTAGAGTTCACATCAAATCAAATGGTCAATCTGTGGCGAGACAAAATCCAGTTTTTGTAAACAGACGTTCTCCTTCCAGTCTGACTGAGTTGCAGCTTTATTACTAAGAAAACCTTCCAAACCTTTCAGTTTTTGAATGAGCAAACTTGATGGGGACAAAACCCTAAAAATCAGAAGGCAGGTCTATGTAGAAACGACCAAAAGAGTTGGAACAGAAATTAAAAAGCATTATTTTATTTTTTTTAATTTGATTTCAAGTGTGTGAAAAGCTGAAGGGATGAGAGCCCATTTGTAAAGCATGTGAGCGACTGTCTGACTTTGTGTGTCTGTTCAGGGAGTTCCTGGGTCAGGGATGGATGAAGGTGGACAAGTCGGAGAGAACGCCGTACATCATGAAAACCAGCCAGCATTTCAATGACGTAAGAAATAAACGTTTGCTTTCCAACACAAATGTGTAAAGATAGTTTCTTCCTTTTTGTTTCATAGATTTATTTTACTTTCTTTCAAAAATTATAATAATAATAAAAGCTTATATTTAATAGTTTAATATCCAAAGCTAACATTTTCAGATTTACCATAAAGCAATCAGAAAATTTAAATAAGATTGCCTCTGTAGAATGCAGGGTTTCAAGTATTTCCGGTTCGTCGCGATTGCCCGTGATAAAAAAAAAAAAAAAATCACTCGAAATATAGATTGAATAAATAAATAAAATTGAATAAATAAATTTGAAAAAGACAATCAACATCCCTCTTTGCATTTGTCAGCCAATTGTAGCAAAAGGAGCACTCTGAAACTAACAGTATTAGCCAATCAGAAGAAGAAGGGGGCGGGTCTTAGGAAAGCGTGTTCCTCCTCCTCTCGTTTCTTGCTCAAGTCGCCACATAGATTGTGGTACAGAGCTGAAGTTCTACACAGAAAGTCACTTTGTGCAGTTTACAACTACATCCAATGGAGAGACGTGTAAAAAGTCAAAAAATAAATGAATTAAACTTTGTGTTTGGAGAGAAGGACGATGGAGAGAACAGAATTTCTTCAACTTCAACCAGTTGATGTTTTTGATGTTAACTTTGTATTGCTTTTTGTATTCAATTTACCATTTTTTTACTGATGAATAAAGTTTAAAGTTATTGAAATGTTGAAATTGCTGAATTATTTACACTGTAAAAACAATCTAGAAATAAGTAAAAATTTCTTAAATTAAGTGTATTTATCCTGAATTTGAGTAGGTAAATGAGTTGATTTGCCAATGGAATGAGTATTTTTACTCCTAAAATAAGATATTTAGATAAAGTGCACTTGAAATTAGACAATACAATTGTTTTTTCTTATATTAAATGTAAATTGTCTTGATCCGTTGGCAAAGTGTCTCACTTACCTCCTAAATTCAAGAAAAATGCACTTATTTTAAGAAAAAAAGGACTTATTGAGATTTCGTTTTTTTTGCAGTGTAGTTATTTAAACTTTTAATGTTCTCTAAATGCCAGACTGAATTTCATCTACCTTTGTAACAGTTCACCTTGAGTGTAAGTTAATTTATAACTTGTTAAGGACAACGCTTAGCACCACAACTGGATATCAAAGAAATGCAGTTCATGCACTTTTGGCATTTTCTGGTAGTTCTTGGTATTGGATTTTCAAAAGTCAAATTTAGTCTTTAATCATTCATGCAATCTCTGATCGCATGCCGCCACACCCTCCTGGCATGGCTTGTGTCGAAAAAGTTCAAGCTCAGGATATTTTTTTTTGCTTTAATCCCTGAGAATAACTCCTGCAGCAGTAGGGAAGAGAAGGATGAACCCACAGGAAGCTGATGGTAAAACCTTGAAAGTGCTCACAGCCCTCCTCTATCGGTCACCAAAATCCTGCTCACTCTGTCGTATAACTTTCTTAATAAAATGGTTAGTATAAAAAAAAGAAATCCCATTTTTCTGGTCTTCTCTCCTCAGATGAGTAACCTGGTGGCGTCTCAGATAATGGATCACACTGACGTGGCTTCCCGCGCCGGCTCTATAGAGAAATGGCTGGCAGTGGCCGACATCTGCCGCTGCCTCAACAACTACAACGGAGTGCTTGAGATCACCTCTGCTCTCAATCGCAGCGCCATCTACAGGCTGAAGAAGACCTGGGCTAAAGTTTGCAAACAGGTTTTAGATCCCATCACTCAATCGGCTGAATCCACTCGCTTCATTTTATGCACAAAACCTTCAATTGTTGATTTATCTTCTGGTTTTTAGACCAAGGCGCTGATGGACAGGCTTCAGAAGATCGTATCGTCAGAGGGGAGGTTCAAGAACCTCAGAGAAACCCTGAAGAAGTAACTACAGAAATAAAATGAGACTGCTGACAGATAATCAATACCTGTCCCACAGCATGATACCGTCTGGGTTCCTTTTTTGTCCTTCTTGTACACAGCTGCAACCCTCCGTGTGTCCCGTACCTGGGCATGTACCTCACTGACCTGGCCTTCATCGAGGAGGGGACACCCAACTTCACAGAGGAGGGCCTGGTTAACTTCTCCAAGATGAGAATGGTGAGCATTTCTCCAACTAACTGATCATATTAGCTCTTTATCAAGGCAGGCTCAAATTAATTTATGAAGATAAAAAGGTGATTTAAGGATCTCTGAGGTTTATGGTCTTAGCAAGTTTTAAAAAGTTATTTTTCTTATGGATTAACTTCCCACATAAGGATAAAAAAACAAGTTTGAGGTAACTTCAAAGATTGTATAGAAATCAGCAGAGGTTTGCAGCGCGTTGGAGCCATCTAGTGGCTGGAGAAGGTAAAACAATATATTAATTAAAAAAACAACTTATTTTTAAATCAATAAATTCATGAGTTATGGAAAGATGTTTTCTTGTTAGCTAAGAATTCAATTCAATTCAATTCAGTTTATTTATATAGCGCCAAATTCACAACACATGTCATCTCAAGGCACTTTACAGTTCAACCAGATCATACAGTCAAATTGATACAAAGTTTTCTATCTAAGGAAAACCAGTTGATTGCATTGACTCATTGACTCAAATACAATCCCCCACACTAAGCATGCTTGTAGCGACAGTGGAGAGGAAAAACTCCATTTTAACAGGAAGAAACCTCCAGCAGAACCAGGCTCAGTGTGAGCGGCCATCTGCCGAGGCCGACTGGGGTTCAAGGAGACAGAAGCAGAGATACAAAAAGCAGCTGTAAAAGGCGGCCCTGCCCAGGAAACACACAGCCAGGCAGACGAGCTCCAAGGCAGCTCCCATGCCAGAGGACGAAGAGAGCACATCCACTCAGTCACGGTCAGAGAAACAGGACCACACTGGAAAACAGGCCGATCTCCAACATCTATTAACAAGGGTGTTGATAGAAGCAGCACAGCTGATGTTTTTTTCCAGGATGACGTCACAGCCAAACAGGAACAGACGAGGCAAAGCTACTCTGAGGAAAAGCAGAGAGAGCAGAAGGTTAGAGATTGAACTAACAGATTCTGCAGAATAGGAGAACAGAGAGAGAATGAAGCAGAATGATGAAATGGGGGTCCCTATGTCCTCCAAAAGTCTAAGCCTATAGCAGCATAACTATAGAGATAGCTCAGGATAACCTGAGCCACCCTAACTATAAGCTTTATCAAAAATGAAAGTTTTAAGCCTAGCCTTAAAAGTAGACAGGGTGTCTGCCTCACAGACTAAAACTGGTAGTTGGTTCCACAGGAGAGGAGCCTGATAACTAAAAGATCTGCCTCCCATTCTACTTTTAGAAATTCTAGGAACCATTAGTAAACCTGCAGATTGAGAGCGAAGTGCTCTGTTAGGAACATAAGGAACAATCAGATCTCTGATATAAGATGGAGCTTGGCCATTTAAGGCTTTATATGTGAGAAGGAGGATTTTAAATTCTATTCTTGATTTAACAGGAAGCCAATGAAGAGAAGCCAGGATAGGCGAGATATGATCTCTCTTTTTAATTTTCATTAGAACTCTGGCTGCAGCATTTTGGATCAGCTGAAGGCTTTTAACTACAGTTTGTGGACTTCCTGATAGTAAAGAATTACAATAGTCCAGCCTTGAAGTAACAAATGCATGGACTAGTTTCTCAGCATCACCCCTGGACAGGATATTTCTAATTTTTGCAATGTTCCTCAGATGAAAGAAGGAAATTCTAGAAAGCTCTTTGATATGGGATTTAAATGACAGGTCCTGATCAAAAATAACACCAAGATTTTTTACTTTATTATCTGAAATCAGTTTAATCCCATCCAAATGAAGTGACTGGCTAATCAGTTTCTTTTTCAGAGACTCTGGTCCAAAGACTATAACTTCTGTTTTGTCTGCATTCAGAAGCAGAAAGTTAAGAGTCATCCAGGTTTTTATGTCTTCAAGACATGCCTGTAATCTATGTAATGGGTTAGCTTCATCTGGATTTATAGACAGATATAGCTGGGTATCATCAGCATAACAGTGGAAATTAATCCCATGCTGTCTAATAATTCTACCAATTGGGAGCATGTATAAAGTAAAGAGAATTGGTCCTAGCACTGATCCCTGTGGTACTCCACAGGTAACCTTTGAGCGTGTTGAAGATCTATCATTAACATGAACAAACTGAATTCGATCAGATAGATAAGATTTAAACCAGTCTAGTGCTGTTCCTTTAATTCCAACAAAATATTCAAGTCTTTCTAAAAGAATATTATGGTCAACTGTATCAAATGCAGCACTAAGATCCAACAGGACGAGCACAGATACAAGTCCATTATCTGAGGCCATGAGAATATCATTAGTGACTTTCACCAGAGCTGTTTCAGTGCTATGATGAGCTCTAAAGCCAGACTGAAACTCTTCAAAAAGTTCATTATGGTGGAAGTGATCGCAAACTTGTTTGGCAACTACTTTCTCAAGAATTTTGGATAAGAATGGAAGATTGGATATAGGTCTATAATTGACCAAGTCATCTGGGTCAAGAGACGGTTTCTTAAGCAGAGGTTTAATTACAGCAATCTTAAAAGCTTTAGGTACATATCCCTGTAACAGAGATAGATTAATCACATCTAAAATGGAGGAGGAGATCAAAGGGAATACCTCCTTAAATAACCTGGTTGGAACTGGATCTAACATACAAGTTGAAGGCTTAGATGAAGACAATAATTTTGCTAATTCAGAGAGTTCAACTGGATCAAAGCAGTCTAAACCCGGTTCAGATTCCATGACTACCTCAGGTACAATCGCGGATAGAGGAGTGCTTATGATCTTATTTTTAATAAGATCAATCTTATTTATAAAGAATCCCATAAAATCATTGCTGCTAAGAGCAGGTGGAATGGACGGTTCAACAGAGCTATGGCTCTGGGTGAGTTTGGCAACTGTATTAAAAAGAAATCTAGGATTATTCTGAAAAGCATGAAGTATGTTTTTAATCTGATCATTTTCAGTTTGTTTAATAATGAATGCACTGAGCTGCACAGATTCTGTTTAAGACTTTGTCAAGCACTTAAAGATCTACAGTGACAACAGAAACTGAAGCTGCAGAATCTTATGGAGTGAATTTTGTACCATTATTTTTTTAAAGAAAAGGTTATAGATTGAATTTCATTCCATTATTTTCTTTAAGCAAAGAACACATTTTGTGAATGGAAATTTTAAGAAAGGGAATTAGAAAAGTATATCGGAAATATTTCTACTTTTAAAAAAAAAGGTTTTGGGAGTAACTGCTGTTTTCTCATGATTTTTATTATTATTTTTTTTTTTTACTTTATTTTAGAAATAAATTGTAGATGTCATATTTAAAATTTTCATTTTTTCAAATTTCTTTTTTCAGATGAAGATCTGTAAAACTCGAGTTAAAAAGAATGCAGTTCAGGAGCGAGGAGAATGTGATGTGAAAAACGCAATTTGAAAATAATTAAATTTGTAAAACTCAATCTGTACTTAAATGAAATAATAGAAAATCTCAATATTATTATAATATGAAATAATTATTAAACATTTTAATGAAATTTGAAAAAATAAGAACCAAAATGTAAAAAGAAAATTTTGACAGAACAACAACGTTACTCTCAAAGTTAATCTCAGAAATGTTTCTTATTAAGAAGTTTAATTTCTTTGTTCGCAACAATAATGCAACAAAATTCACTCCATACATTTTTAGATAACGAAGCTTTTTTGATAAGTTCTGCTCTAGAGGAAATTTCTGTTTCTGCTTCTTTTTATTTGGCATCACAATAAAGCTGCTCAGCTGGCATTTCTCAATTAGATTATGATTTACAAACAAATCAAATATAGTCTGTCTGCTGGAAGTAAAAGCCCAGCTTGATTACTGTGTCTCTGAAGATGACATCTAACATTAACCCAAAACTCTGTTATCTTTGACCCAATTATTAGCTGAATTTGAGATATATAAGAAAGCATTTCCTCGGTGTACATTGTAGCTCTGTGTGGGCTGCTCTTGTAAAAAAAACTTTAACAGGTCAGAGCGTCACTGAATGGGTCATGTGACTCAGAGCACCGATTTACTGCAGTCTGAGCTCCCCCGAATATGCAGCATCAATCTTTATGCAAAAGGAGCGAGTTAGTGGCATTTAAACAGATAAAACAATACCATGACTGCAGTTTTAAACAACAGTCAGACAGGCTAAAAGTAGTTACATTTGAAAGCATTCAATAAATATATGTTTGAGCTCATTTTTGGAAAATATAAACCCTATTGAAAGCGTCTGTAGGTCCATCAGATACTATCATTTATATAAGTTAAAAAAGCTTGGCTTCTCAGAGGACCATTACTCAGAGCTACAGATTAAAATGAAGAGACACAATTAGGGACAGCTCCAGATTTAAATGGGAAACAGATTTACTGGGATATGCAACATGCAAAAAAATATATCTCCAAGTTTACAAGACAAAATATGCAATGCTATAATAAAATTCAACTTATCTTTTTTGTCTTTTGTAGTTCAGAAAGACTCAGAAATAGCTGTGCAGCAACCCAGAGACAACTAGACTCACAGGAAACAGACTGAAGATTAAAATATACGAAACCTGCACGAATTAAAGCACAAATAATAAAAATCAGTGTATAAGTGATTTTTGAAATATAAGGTTACATAAACTGTAGCTGTTAATGACACATGGAACACATTTCTAAATGAGATTTCGCTGCTTGTGAAGGAAGATAATCACTGATGCAGCTTAAAGGGAAGTCATGCATGAATGGATGGAACTGAAGTTGTGTCCATAATAGGGATGCAGGATATATTGCCCTTCATAAATAAAGCACTAAAGGAATAAATATCAGTGTATTGTGGTTATCTTGTGTTTTCAACAATAGGAAAGCATTTAATGAATATGTTTGAGCTCAGTTTTGGGTTGAGTAGCTGTAGGTCCATCAGGCTCTATCCTTAGAGCGTCCCCATCAACTTTTATCACAAAGTTACACCCTTGATCTATGGATTACTGCTCTCTTACATTTGTACCTCACTTACACAGAAAGGCATGGCTTCTTTTGCCCTGAGATCCGATGAATCAGCTGTTGCTCAGTGTTCCTTTTGCCCTCACAGAACTAGGAAAGAAAGACTTTAGCTACGCAGCTCCTAGTGTTTTGAATTTTTTATAAAATCCTTAAATGCTTTTAATTTGAATGTGAAAGAATTTGAAGCAGCCTCGATTATCTGTAATTGTTTTACTTGATATGTTTTCTATGTACCTGTTATTTAATTTAATGTATCTCTGTTTAATATGTAACTTTGCTGCCCCTTGGCCAGGACTCCCGAAAAAGAGGTTTTTAAAGGCGTCATAAAAGGATTCTATAGGGTATTTGGTCCTTAAGGCCTCTGAATACCGTGTGTAACATTTGGTTGGGCTGAAAATGGTATATTTGCTGTTCTATGAGCTCTAATGCAGCCTGGGTAAAAGCCCTAAAATGAAACGACAGGTTTTCTTCCTTTTATGGTATGATCATGAATATTTAGATGAGCTGTGCGCTGATTTACAGCGAGCAAAGCTGCTGAGCAAAGACGCATCATAGCAACAAGCACTCACTCACTAAAGCATCAAATTGTTGATATGGTAGGGTGACCAGACGTCCTCTTTTCCCCGGACATGTCCTATTTTTCATACCTAAAAAAATGTCTGGGTGGGGAATTTCAAAATCATCCGGGATTTTGGTCGACTACAGTGCATTTCTAATTTTATTAAGTTGCATTTCATTAAGATGTTTTTACAGATTTTTTTTCCATATTTCATTAAAAGGTTAAATCTAGACGTGTGAATTTATCTTTATAAGGAACTTGACAACTTTTCTGCTCCAAAGAGATCTGCTTGCAGATTCCAAAACACCAAAGGCGACGGCTTCATTAGCGACAGCAGCGGCCTAAATCTTACAAGTCTAGCGCCCCTAGTGGCTAAAAGTAACAGGTTGGCAGAAGACAATAAGAGCAGCATCTTTCATGCACTGCTACAGCTTTGCACTGCTTCTTTTTAGTCAAGATTATTTATGGAGTCAAAACTTTCCCCACTGGGTAGTATCCTCAAAGGTTCCTTAACCTCTGCTCTGTTTGCTCCCACAGATTTCTCACATCATTCGGGAAATTCGTCAGTTCCAACAAGCTCCTTACAGAATAGAGCATCAACCCAAGGTTTGCCCGTCAGCTCATTTTTTAAAAATTGTGCACAAAGAAATGACTTAAACAAACTTTTTTTCTTCGTTTCAGGTAACTCAGTTCCTGCTGGATAAGACCTTAGTGATGGATGAAGACACCCTGTATGAGCTCTCACTGAAGATCGAACCTCGAGTCCCGCCAGGCTGATTTCCCACAGCAAGCCCTCGTGTTTACATGTCTTTTGTTTTTATGTTGTACAGGGGTGTAAAAAGGGTAGAAGGGGAAACTCAGGAGAAAATGTGCCTTATTCTATGAATTATATGAGGTATTTATTTAGTAATTACTCGGTATCACAGAAATACCTCCATGTCATAGTGTAGAAACCCCACTGGCCATAGTACTGGAATATTGCTGCTATCACTCAATGAGGTCATTTATTGTTTTTTTTATCTTCCAAACAAATGTCTTCAGATATTTTACATCATTTGGATTCCTGCTAATTATATCAAATAATCAGGTTTACCTTAATGAGCACACTAGTGTTATTGTTTTGTATTTGTGATTGTAATGATCTAGAGCTGAGGTCTTCAACAGGGGGTCTGCAACCCCTAGGTGGTCCGTGGAGGTACTGCATGGAGGTCGTGAAAGTTTTGGTCAATTAGACTTTTTTTTATATTGCTCCCTGCAGTTTATTCTACTAATTGAAATGTCTTTAAATCCACATTAACATGAATTCAACAGACTGTAGTAAACAGATAAATGGAGGCAGAAGATGTCTTTCAGTCATTAATGCACACATTCAGCGACGCACAGGAGCTCTTTCAAGCTGGACACCGTTTCATTCACAACACCTGTCCCATCAACCAGGAATCAGAATTACTTTAGTTACATTAAGCCATCTGCAATAGAGTGACTGTAGGACCAGTTTGATGTGACTGTCAGGGTGTGAGGCATGCAGAGGCCTCCCTGCCTCTGCATGTGAGGCATGCAGAGGCAGGGAGGCGGAGGGGAGTTTCTTGAAGATTGATTTGAATAATCACAAACAACTGAGGCAGAAATCCAAAAATCAAACTTAAAATGTTATCAGAACCATAGAGACATCAGCGGAAAAGAGCACGTGGAGTTAGGGAAAGGCAACGAGAGACGAGGAACCAGCTCTGAGGAACTACACAAGGAGAGTATATATGGGAGACTGAACAAAGAGAGGATTAACGAGCTGATTGGGAACAGGTGTGAAGAGAGGAGTCTAGAAAGAAGACCAACACAAAAGGGCAAAAAATAAAAACCTAAGAACTCAAATATATTCAGAAAACACAACAAAATAGGAATTAAACCAATAAAACTAGAAAACAAGGAGCAAAGTAAAACTGAATACTCAAAAGAAAACATAACAGAACCAAGACCGTGACAATAACACAATTTTATACAATATATATTATTAAGGGGTCCCCATCAGTTTGGGAGTCCTTCGCCTGGAAAACGTTGAAGCCCCCTGATCTAAAGGAAATCTGAGCAACATTCCTTTCTAAATGCAAAATGACTAAGCAATCTGGGGCCTACAATTCACCCCCTTGAAATTATGGTGTGTTATCAGCAGGTTGACACAACTAAAAGCTCTTATAACAGCAACTAATGAAAAAACAGAGACAAACTGTGCAAAGAAAAAAACAAATTAAAACACACATAATTTTCCTGTTTTTCATTCAAAGCCCAAGAACACAATTCTCACAGTTTACGTTCTTTTTTTAATGTGGTTCCTTTTTTTATCTTAAAACCCTTGTTTCCCTAGCCTCGTGAGACCATCCTGATTTCGCGAGCTTTCAAGGTTTCACTCGCAGATCAGTCTGGAGACTCTTCGTTAAAGAAAATTTGGAGCCGTTCACCAAACGAACGTCCAATCAGCGTTGGCTTTAGGGCGGGTTGAGGTGTGACGCAACGAGAAGCGCCACCGTTCAGTCTAAAGAACATGGCGTCTTCAGCCGATGAAACTAGCGTTAGCGTGGCTATCGAGCAAGTTTTATCGGAATTACAGAGTATTTCTTCACTGAAAGAAGAGCAAAACACTGCTCTGGAGGCTTTTCTCAGAGGAAAAGATGTTTTTGCTCTTCTCCCGACTGGTTTCGGCAAGAGTTTGATCTATCAATTGGCTCCTCTTCGTCGTCGCTCTGTTAGTACGTCATATGCTTCGTTGATCTGATTGGTTTATTTGGCCCGTCTATCACCAACATAGGCCAATCGGCTAACCAGTATTTTCCCCCCTTCCCAAAATTACTTCAACGGAAGGTTTCCAGATGGATATGCGGAGCAAATCCATCTGGCGGAGTCAGGTTATTGTTTCCTCTCACCTTAATGCAAACTGCCGTTGCACAATCTTCCAATGATGTCACTGTTACCACAGTAACCTTTTTCACGCTCCCTCTACCTCCCTTTCTGCTTTCGCCCTTCGTAGGCCTAAAACTTTTTCCCTTAAAGATTGCTAATACATAAATTATAGATATATGTTATTTTTTTTTATGTGTAAACACTCATCCATAATGGTTTATTAGGCATGCCAAAAATAAGTTTGAAAATTATTATTTTGCTTATAAGGCAGTAAATTAGTCGGAAATGTTGAAAATAAGAAGTGCTAGAAGAAATCTATAATTGAACAGCTTAGGCTCACTATTTGGAAGGAAACTGGTATGTTTTCTGGTCAGTAACTGAAATGATCTTGGCTCATTAAGAATAAAAGTGTTTACAGATCTATTAACATATCTATAAACCATTTAATAGCTATCTAAAAGGGGAGATTAGTTTTCTTAAGGAATGTTTTTACAAGCTTTTAATAAGCAGTATGATGCTTTTAATGAGCCGTCTGATTTCTGGCTGCTGGGCCAGATTTGTTTTAACACTGTTTATAATCACCTGATGCATCAGTTGGAATTTCATTTTTAATCTTGAACATCTGATAAAGCTGAATAGTTGTTTGTTTCTCTTTTTTTGCTTTTTTTGAGATAAAAATTGCATGTTTTCCTTTTTGAAAAAATACTTATTAGTAGATAAAAAGTTTTTATCTTTTTTCCAACTTCACAATCACTGCATCCCCTTTTAGTGAGCAAAGAATTTTGTACATATTTTTCTGATCAACATTTTTTTATGATTCTTGTCCTGAGCGGCACCTGGAGGAAAATATTGTTGTTTGATAACATTTTCTGACAGTAATGACAGTATATAGTAAGTTTATCACTGTACTGACATGTTTGCGCCATTTGATTGTTGCAAGACTCTACGGTTATTTATAACATAAACATAAAGTATATTATGAGTTTATCTCTGTAGATGCAATTGTATTTTCTTTTAGTAGATTTATTTTTGCCTGAAATATTCTGTAACTTGTTTGTATTAGTGTTCAATGCTTGTTTGATTCAACTGTTAAATACTTTTTTTTCTATAATGTGTATAATATATGTACACTCTACACTCTTGTAAATAAAACTTAGAGTGACAAAGAATGTCGCTGCTTTTAAATAATGAAAGAAGATGTACAGAAGACATATACTGTAAAGATGCAAAGCTGGCCATAGCCTCTAAAACTGCATTTGGTCGCCATACAGCGGTTATGCTTCACCCAGTTATAAACACAACACTTCTCATTATTGTTTTACCAAAATTCAAACTATATCTTTACACCAATGCAATTGTTTCAGTATAGAAACCAAATGGTGAGGAAAATTTATTGAAAATGATTTAGGGAATAAAATCTGATGCAACGTTCAGAGAGACACGTGGGGATTTACCAAAAGGCAATACTAGGCAGTTGTCCCAAGTTCCTGGGGGCCCCAAAGAACTCTGTTTACATGTGTAGTTAATAGAACTATTCCTTATTAGTGCACATCAATTATGTTTTTAATAAAATCCTTTCAGTAAAATGCCATCAGAACACTTTCACTATTAAGTGTGTCTCAGCCCCCCCTCCGCCTTCAGTGTCCACCATATTGGATCAGTCCATTTGCTGCACATGTTCAGAAAGATCAAACAGACAGCAGCAAACTATTTAAAAACAATCAATGCAGAGAGTGGTGTTGCCAATTTAGCATTTTGTTGCCATATTTAGCGACTTTTCAGACGCTTTTATTTCAAAACGTCCCTAGTGCCAAATCTAGTGACTTTTTTCTGCTACAGGAGACTTTGGCGATAACATCTAAAAGCAGCAAACTCTGCTCTCCAGAGCAAGTAGATTGGTAACCCCGCCTCCTGCTCTCCTCTATCTTGTCTGCTGTCATGATTCATGCAGTTTTATTTTATCCAAATGATAAATGGAGAAGAGATAAGCAGATCATGGCTTGTCTACAGTGAAAAGAAGGACTGGGTTATTTACTTTTGCCGTTGCTTTTTGGAAACAGGAGGGAGCAATCGGCTAAGTGAGCTTAATGCTTAGAAAAAATCAAATAATGTACATCTATTCTATTAAAATTTCTGTATCTGTATGATGGGTCTGTTTTATGTGTTCAGACAATTTACACTTAAAATAAGAAAACACAATTGCGTTTTCTTATTTCAAGAGCATATTATCTAATTATCTTATTTTAAGAGCAAAAATACTCATTCCATTGGCAAACTATCTCATTTACCTGCTCAAATTAAAGGTAAATATGCTCAATTTAAGAAATTTTTAATAATTTCTTGATCGTTTTTTTCAGTGTGGCAGAACCAGGCTCAGCGTTAGCGGCCATCTGCCGATGCAGACTGGGGTTCAAGGAGACTGGCTCCAAGCCAGCTCCCATGTCAGAGGATGAAGAGAGCGCATCCAGCCAGTCACAGTCAGGGAAACAGGACTACAGTGAAAAACAGGCCGATCTCCAGCATCTATAAACAAAGGTGTTGATTTCTCTCCAGGATGGAGTCAAAGCCAAACAGGAACAGATGAGGTGAAGCTAATATGAAAAGTAGAGAGAGCAGAACAGTAGAGATTGAACTAACAGATTCTGCAGAGTGGGAGAATAGATATAAAATGAAGCAGAATGATGAAATGGGGGTCCCTATGTCCTCCAGCAGTCTAAGCCTATAGCAGCATAACTATAGAGGTAGCTCAGGATAACCTGAGCCACTCTAACTATAAGATTTTTATCAAAAAGAAAAGATTTAAGCCTAGCCTTAAAAGTAGACAGGGTGTCTGCCTCACGGACTAAAACTGGTAGTTGGTTCCACAGGAGAGGAGCCTGATAACTAAAAGATCTGCCTCCCATTCTACTTTTAGAAATTCTAGGAACCACTAGTAAACCTGCAGATTGAGAGCGAAGTGCTCTGTTAGGAACATAAGGAACAATCAGATCTCTGATATAAGATGGAGCTTGGCCATTTAAGGCTTTATATCTGAGAAGGAGGATTTTAAATTCTATTCTTGATTTAACAGGAAGCCAATGAAGAGAAGCCAGGATAGGAGAGATATGATCTCTCTTTTTCATTTTCATCAGAACTCTGGCTGCAGCATTTTGGATCAGCTGAAGGCTTTTAACCACAGCTTGTGGACTTCCTGATAGTAAAGAATTACAATAGTCCAGCCTTGAAGTAACAAATGCATGGACTCGTTTCTCAGCATCACCCCTGGACAGGATATTTCTAATTTTTGCAATGTTCCTCAGATGAAAGAAGGAAATTCTAGAAACCTCTTTGATATGGGATTTAAATGACAGGTCCTGATCAAAAATAACACCAAGATTTTTTACTTTATTATCTGAAATCAGTTTAATCCCATCCAAATGAAGTGACTGGCTAATGAGCTTCTTTTTCAGAGACTCTGGTCCAAAGACTATAACTTCTGTTTTGTCTGCATTCAGAAGCAGAAAGTTAAGAGTCATCCAGGTTTTTATGTCTTCAAGACATGCCTGTAATCTATGTAATGGGTTAGCTTCATCTGGATTTATAGACAGATATAGCTGGGTATCATCAGCATAACAGTGAAAATTAATCCCATGCTGTCTAATAATTCTACAGATTGGGAGCATGTATAAAGTAAAGAGAATTGGTCCCTGCAAGGTCATTGAGAATTCTTGTTAAAAAAAACAAGTGCAAGTGAGATGTATTGTAACGCACAAGTCAGAACATACCAGGCACTTGTGAGAAATGTGATATACAAGTTTATTCCCAAAAAAAATAAATAAATAAACAATCCCCTGACTTTGTTTCCAGGTTTGAAGACGTTTAACTTCCCATCCCAAGCTTTTCAATTAAAAATGTCAGAAATAGGTTTTATAGAGTGGACCAAAAGAAAGCCTTATTTTGGTTTAGTAAACATGCAAATTGGAACAAACTAACGGGTCCACCCCTTTGGAATGGGGGTCGTTTTGTTTCTTTGTTAGTCTGTAATACCTGAAAGGGGGGGTTGTTAATGTGTACTTGGAGCAGCAATTTGAACAGTCTTATTTGAATGTTTTCACATCCTCTCTCAGTGCCCTAAGATACCAGTCGGCTCTGTGGAAACATTGGTATGCAAGTCTCTTATAAGATACATTTTATTTTATTTTTTGTGTCGTGTTATTTTGTATCATCTCTTTGTGGACCATGAGTCTATTGAATAAAGCAATCAACTCTGGTCCAAAGACTATAACTTCTGTTTTATCTGCATTCAGAAAAAGACATAATTCATTTTTCTGTTTTCAAGACATGCCTGTAATCTATGTAATGGGTTAGCTTCATCTGGATTCATAGACAGATATAGCTGAGTATCATCAGCATAACAGCGGAAATGAATCCCTTGTCAAACTAGTGTCAAACATCCAGCAGTTTAGAGCCTAGTCCACAATTATTTCCAAGCTGCTCTTATGATTGACTAACATCTATTGGGAAGAATTATAAAAAGAAAGAACGCAACATGTATCAGATTTTACACCATTAGTTCACCTAAACTCTGCCCCGGTCCTTTGATTCCTACAGTGGATCCACATTAAAACATCACAAGAATCCCGCGAGATAGGAATAGATATGAACACTTTAACAGGGTAGCACAAATCATCCAAACATCAGAGCTGGAGCTCTGATTAGTTGCTGTAACACAGACCCAGTTCAACATAAAAGAAAAGCTGATATCTCTCTGGGTTCAGCACGTTCATGCCCTGGATAGTAATGATGCTGCTGACCTTGCTGTTGGGTTCATAAAATGTAGGTTTTTGCAAAAGAAGAACTGAAATACACAGTAATGGATACAATTTCTGCAGAAGCAGAGACAGTTGAACCCCAGACTCAAACACACTGTCTCCCACCGGACCTCCTCCGCAGAGCGGTTTATTAACAGAACATGACACATGGTTACAAACATAGTATTGTTCTGGCAGAACAATTGATCAGTTCATAAAGACAGAATGCTCCATCAGAATGACAAGGCAGGATGGTCTCCTGACAGAATCATGAGACAGGAGTGGAGCATCCCCTCGCACCAATGTTGCATAAACACACATTAATTTTATCATCATCATGGAATAAACCTAACACTTGCGAAAGGTGAAGAGAAAGGAGCCAGAAGCATAATGTAAAGTTTACAATTGGATGTACTCGAACTGAGTCACGGTTAAGGGCAAGATTGCACCAATTATGTTGCCGTGAGGGAAAACACAGCTTTCCTCAACGCTTCTCACATTAGGCCGCTGTGAAAAATTGACTCCTTACATGTTGGACAGTCGCCAAATAAATCCAATAGCCTTGCAGCTGCAGTCGATCTGACATGGAAGTATCGATGGTGGCGTTCTGTTGCTGATGGGTTTCGGTCAATGGCGTAACTATCGGTAAGCAGAGTATGCATTTGCTTAGGGGACCCCGACCTCTTCGGGGCCCCTTCACTGACACCTGGTAGGCCCCCTACGCAATTGTGGACTATGTCGTCTCTTTGCAGATGTAATAGAGCGAAAAATTCCTCTTAAACCCGCCTGATACTAGATCAATAGTACTTCATCTGGGGCCCACCCAGATAATGTTGCTTACGGGCCAATTGTTGCGTCGTTACGCCATTGGTTCCGCTCCTCAGGATCCTGGTTCCTCTGGGAGGATTGTGTGGCAGCCCTTGTCCAGATGCTGGGCTGGTGTGAGTGGTGTTGGGACAACAAACGAAACCTCCACAGGGAGATCGTCCCACCCATAAATACATGCAACTATAACTGATGTGGAAGGTGGTTCAACAACCTAAAAACCAACCAAAATGGAGCTGAATGCAACTACAAGCCACGCTTCTTAAAGTTTTATTGGTAAAGAGTATAAATAACTCCAACTTAAAATTTTATTTAATACAAGTTCATCTTTATTAGCGTTAAATGCAACAAAAAAAGTCAAAGGGCAATAATTTGGAGAGGTAGATTTGGCCTTGGGATTTGCACTGCTGGCCTTCCGTACTGTACAAGTACGATAAATGTAAAACAGTATGAGTTCCTAACTAATGCACCAAAACATCTTCAGTATCTGAGTTTTGGTTCTGTCAAGCCCTTGGTATATTTTTCTTTAGCTGCAGCTCTTTGGCTCTGAGTTTGTGATAACTGAAGGAGAGCAGAAGAGATCATGTGTAAATGTGAAGGTCAAACTAGACGGTGATATCGGACACTCGTGGAGAGCATTGGTGTTAATCGTGGCTCTCTATAAGAGATCTCTGCCTTCATTGGTTTATAAATGCCTCTGCACTTATGATTGGCCCTGACTTTTTTATTCTCACACATGCGGGGGTGGAGCCGACAGTAGCGGACACTCAAAAGCTACTTTCCTGCAACCTTCAGTCAGAAGGCAGCAGCTTTCAAACAGGTACTGTACCCTCCTTTTCAATATCTCCTTTAGCCTCCTGTAGCTATTGATGTTGGTGTTTTTTAAGCTAGACTTCCTGTGAAGCAAGTTTATCAGTGAATGCATGCCTGCCTAATAGTTGTATTTGATATAAAGTTATAGTAAAATCCCTTAAAGACAGAATGTGATCACAATCCACTTAACCTGGTAAATAAAATGCTTTTAATTTGTGAACCACTGGTGTCTAGCAGCGAGTTTAATATGTCCTCCAGGACATTATGCCACAATATTTCCCTAATTTTTCAATTTTCCTCTCTCTATAACATTGGATTGACCTTATGAGCTTCTGTACAGCGACCTGTGAAGAATGATACCATATTCTAGAGCCAGGAGGAGCTTTTGTCCTGGCACTGAATCCTGGCAGCAATCATCCCTCCACTGATCTATAAATAATAATGTTCCCACTGACCCAAACAGTATTTGGCCTCCTCTTTATACAGTTAAAACACAGTTGCATCCAGATTTTAAAATTCTGTAGGAAAGTCATATGACTGTAAAATGTTGAAGGCTTTTTTTCCGCTCTGACCTGAATTAACAGAGGTATTCCTGTCCTGACGGCGCTCCTCTATTTTAGGAAACAGTCTCCTGGACACCATCTGAAAGTCAGGCTACTCTCTGACCTTCAGTATATTGAATCTGATTGGAAATAAATGGAATGTATTCTGTTCATAACAATAAAAAACAACTAAAAGCATCAGTTGGGATTTTTTAAACTTCAGAGGGGTGCAGAACATTACGGCCCTCGTGTTGCAGGTTCATCAAGTCATTATTTGCTCTGAATTTGGATTTAAGACTGCAGAATGGATCAGTGTAATGTTGCAGTTCTTTGTTTGGGATCAATGTGATAAAAAAAACCTTAAACAAATAGCTTTGATATTCTAAATGCTGTAATTAGTTCATAAACTGTGAGGGAGACTGGAGTACCCAGAGAAAACCCATGCATAAACATGGAGAATTTGCAGACTCTTTATTGTCGTATTGTTTCCTGAGAGTGTTTAGGGAATAGGGCTTGGAATCTTGAGGTTGTAAGTTTCAAACCCACTCCCACAGACTGCCACTCTGGGTCTCTGAGCAAGACCCTTAACTCCCAAATGCTCCCCGGGCGCCGCACAGTGGCAGCACACTGCTCCCCAAGTAGATGGGTTAAATGCAGAGGTAAATTTCTCCGTTATGAGATCAATAAAGTTCAATTTATTTATTTTATTTGCTTAAGAAAATAAATAAGCACAGAAAAAAAAAAGAAAAATTGAACTAGATCATTTAGAATACATAAAAAAATATTTGTAGGATGTTAAATGAAGCTTGGCGCCTTAAAAACAGAAAAAGTTTAACCCAAAAGCTCTATTGTTCTGCTCCAAAATGTGAGCCATTCAAATGTATTTTGTGGGAAAAAAAATTAATTTTCTGTTTAGTTTGTAGAAACATTTAAACATAGCAGAAGACTAAATAATGTAGAATGATAAACAGAAAAAAACCAACAAATCTTATAAATCTGCATGCCCTGTGGTTGCAGGGAATGATTTATTGCTTTAGGTTTTTAACGTCTTTGAGTAGTTTTCTTCTAGTTTTGAATACTTTTCCTCAGTTCTACCTAGATTTTTTTTATAATTCTCTTTATTAGTCAGTTTATTGGTCTGATTTGCATTAGTTGTTGGTTGAAATTTCATTTGTTTGTAACCTCTGTAGAGAGGTTTTCAATTGATTGACTGATTGTTGTATTGTTATATAAAAAAATAGCAGTGCACAAAAAAGAAATGCAGTCGAGTCATTTTTTTTTAAGAGGCAAACACATTTGCTAGATTTGCTTTTGTTTTTGCTAGGGTTACTATCAGCAAGGATTTGATTTTTGTTTACTGCTTAAAAATCTAATCAGTTCAACTAAACACAAAAAGTGCATGCATGCAGTTTAGTTTGCTGTTTGTGTACTGAATGAAGGTTGTGGGGGTTATATATGTGTTTGTAGCTGTATGAGATCCAAACAGTGGTCAAATCTTCCGGTGCAGGTCTTGAATAGAATATTTTACTTCTGGATAAATGCAAACTACATTTCTTTGCTTTGACAGTGTGATGAAAATGTAAAAGCAGGCTGCAGAAAGCTGGTCTAAAAGGGAAAGAAATTATTACCATTACCAGATGAAAGGTAAAATCAGCTGGCACGTGGAAGTGAGAGGAGAAAACAACATTTTCCCAAAAACCATGAGGCGGTTTGCTTCTTGAATGCACATCTGATTTCTTTCTTTGAAAAAAGACGTGGTCAATTTTAGCAAAATGTGGATAAACTAAAACTAAAAATCTCTAACTACTTAGATCAAAACGAAAGCTAATTCAATCCGATGTTTAAGTTAAAACAAGTGATAAAAAGGCAGTCAAAAAAATCGCATCTTCACACCAGAACTTTGACAGAAACGGTCTCCGCCGCGCTCTCAGGTACGTTTTTAGACTCTTGATTTAACTGAAGGGTCTAAAAGTATTCTAATCAATTCTGAATATTAAAGCTAAATAATTTGGTTCCAAAACAATTAAAGGATCTGGATTTCTAAAGAAACAAATAAACTGGTCATATTTACAACTCTGCATTAAAAGGCCAAAAATTTCCATCAAACTTTTGCCCAAAATCATAATTATGTCACTTAGTCACAGTCTTGTAATAGTTGTGGGTTAGTTTTCTTTACATCATTCCCCAACAAGAAAACTGATTAGATAATTTATCTTACATGATTAACTGATCGCTTTATTAATCTTCAGGTTTTTTCTCCTTATTTCTAGCTCTTGTTCTTTTGACCGATACTTGAGGTAATCTTCTGGAGGAAAGATGTCAGGCTCCTTCAGGCGTCTGATCTCCGGCCGCAACACTGCGGTGCTGCTGGCAAGCTTGGGAGCAGGGACGATGGCTACGGGGGCGTTCCTGAATGAGAACAACTCTCTGGCTGCAGAGACAAAGAGAAAGCTCTACCCTCCCAGGTAAGACGGGCTGATCTCGGCCCAGCTGTGGCGGTAACACTGAATGACCTTGATGAGTGAGTGAAAACATCAAAACACAGAAAGTTTTCCCATCTCCAGCAGTTATGAATTCAGCTAAAAAATACACAAATGAGCATTTTATTAGCTCATCCAAGAGTGACAAACATAGGAATTGGATCTGCAGACAGTGAGAGCGAATGGCTGTTTGACAGGAGTGCAGGGGTTATGGCTGACGTAATGGCAAATGCCTGCGTGACCAGTGACACTCTCATGTTTCATCTCTGTTACCTCTCACTCACTTTCTCCAAAAGGATCAGATCCTCCTGCCCTGCACTTTATCTCTTTCCTGGTCTCCTGATGGACTCGGCAACAAATCGAAGAAAAACTTCAACCCTCAAACCAAAAGAGTTTTTTGTACTGTGTCAGGAACCCTTAGAGAATCACCTGCTCCATGAGCAGGATAAATTCAGTGATAATTAACAAATCATGTACAGCTCTTGCAACTAATGCTGAGCTATTGAACAACTAAGGAAGACTTTCCTCTCAATTTTCTTAAAGAAAAGTTCCAAAAACATCCTTGAATGCAGAACAAGTGCCATTCAATTCAGTTCATTTTAGTTTATTTCTATAGCGCCAATTCACAACACATGTCATCTCAAGGCTCTTTACAGTTCACCAGATCATCCAGTCAAATCAAGTTTTCTATCTAAGGAAATCCTGTTGATTGCATCGACTCATTGACTCCAATGCAATCCCTAACACTAAGCATGCTTGTAGCGACAGTGGAGAGAAAAAAATCCCTTTAATCAGGAAGAAACCTCCAGCAGAACCAGGCTCGGTGTGAGCGGCCATCTGCGGAGGCCGACTGGGGTTCAAGGAGACAGAAGCAGAGATACGGAAATAAGCAAAGATGCAAAAGGAACTTAGTGTTACAGATTGAACAATCAATTTGGGGGAATAGAGATAGAATGAAGCAGAACGATGAAATATGGGTCCCTATGTTCTCTAGCAGTATAGCAGCATAACAACAGAGATAGCTCAGGATAACTTAACTATAAGCTTTATCAAAAAGGAAAGTTTTAGAGAGGAGCCTGATAACTAAAAGATCTGCCTTCCATTCTACTTTTAGAAATTCTAGAAACCACTAGTGAACCTGCAGATTGAGAGCGAAGTGCTCTGTTAGGAACATAAGGAACAATCAGATCTCTGATATCAGATGAAGCTTGACCATTTAAGGCTTTATATGTGAGAAGGAGGATTTTAAATTCTATTCTGGATTTAACAGGAAGCCGATATTTCAAGAGGTTCTGCAGCTCACTGTGACAGCAGTGCAGAGTGAGGCACATGCTGGGCTTTGCACATGTTATGTTCTGCAGTTAATCTGATATGAGAATGAAATGTCTAGAAAACAAGAGTAAAGCTTCAGCTGTACAACTGCCTTTCTGCTAAAGTGTAAATTAATGATTTCTCCGTGACTGATGTGCAGCATGTGCTTGCCTGCAGTATTAGATTAAAAATAGATTGTTTTAGGAAACACACTAATATCATAGAGCCAATAACATCGAGCCAACGGCAGGCAAACTGCTCCTTTAATTTGCCAATTAAAAAACAGTTCAACAAAAAACGACTTTTATTCCTATCAGACAGAAGAAAAAAAATCCCTATAAGACAGTAAAAACACTTTCCTCTCCATGAAGAGATCAACAACTATTATTTATTTAAAAAACTAAATATTTAATTTGAAACTAATTATTTATTTAACAAACAAAGTATTTGGTTTGGAGCTAGATTTAAAAAAAACAACAACAAAATATTTCATTTGCAAACTAAATATCTAATTTGTAACAAATTATTTATTTAACAAACTAAATATTTAGTTTGCAAACTAAATATTTAAATCCAAACCAAATATTTATGTTACAAAGTAGGATTTTTATAAATGAATGAAAAAATATCTCCCTTAATTTTGTCTGAAAACACGCTAAATAACCATAAATATTGCTCGTAATTTTTGACTGATATAAATATTTATTTAACATATTAAATATTCAGTTTGGCACTAAATTTTTATTTAACAAACTAAATATTTAATTTGAAAACTAAATATTTAGTTTGGACATGATATTTATTTAAGACACTAAATATTTATTTTGTAGCTAAACATTTATTTAGCAAACTAAATATTTAATTTGCAAACTAAATAGTTTGACCTAAATGTTTAGTTTGTTAACTTTATATTTAATTTGGATCTTAATATTTACTTAACAAACTAAATATTTCGTTTGGAGTTAGATATTTATTTAAAAAAAACTAACTATTTAATTTGCAAACTAAATATTTAGTTTGGAGCTGAATATTTATTTTAAAAAACTAAATATTTAATTTGAAATTAATTATTTATTTAACAAACAAAGTATTTGGTTTGGAGCTAGATTTAAAAAAAACAACAACAAAATATTTCATTTGCAAACTAAATATCTAATTTGTAACAAATTATTTATTTAACAAACTAAATATTTAGTTTGCAAACTAAATATTTAAATCCAAACCAAATATTTATGTTACAAAGTAGGATTTTTATAAATGAATGAAAAAATATCTCCCTTAATTTTGTCTGAAAACACGCTAAATAACCATAAATATTGCTCGTAATTTTTGACTGATATAAATATTTATTTAACATATTAAATATTCAGTTTGGCACTAAATTTTTATTTAACAAACTAAATATTTAATTTGAAAACTAAATATTTAGTTTGGACATGATATTTATTTAAGACACTAAATATTTATTTTGTAGCTAAACATTTATTTAGCAAACTAAATATTTAATTTGCAAACTAAATAGTTTGACCTAAATGTTTAGTTTGTTAACTTTATATTTAATTTGGATCTTAATATTTACTTAACAAACTAAATATTTCGTTTGGAGTTAGATATTTATTTAAAAAAAACTAACTATTTAATTTGCAAACTAAATATTTAGTTTGGAGCTGAATATTTATTTTAAAAAACTAAATATTTAATTTGAAATTAATTATTTATTTAACAAACAAAGTATTTGGTTTGGAGCTAGATTTAAAAAAAAAACAACTAAATATTTCATTTGCAAACTAAATATCTAATTTGTAACAAGTTATTTATTTAACAAACTAAATATTTAGTTTGCAAACTAAATATTTAAATCCAAACCAAATATTTATGTTACAAAGTAGGATTTTTATCAATGAATGAAAACATATCTCCCTTAATTTTGTCTGAAAACACGCTAAATAACCATAAATATTGCTCGTAATTTTTGACTGATATAAATATTTATTTAACAAACTAAATATTTAATTTCCAAACTAAATATTTAGTTTGGACATGATATTTATTTAAGACACCAAATATTTAGTTTGTAGCTAAACATTTGTTTAGCAAACTGAATATTTAATTTGCAAACTAAATAGTTTTGAGCTAAATATTTAGTTTGTTAAATTAATATTTAATTTGGATCTAAATATTTATTTACCAAACTACGTATTTAGTTTAGAGCTAAATATTCATTCGACAAACTAAACATTTCATTTCCAAACTAAATATTTAGTTTTGAGCTAAATACTTTGTTTGTTAAATTAATATTTAATCCAGATCTGAATATTTATTCAACAAACTACATATTTAACAAATTTAACAAACTAAATATTTAACAAACTAAATATTTGATTTGCAAACTAAAAATTTAGTTTGGAGCTAAATATTTATTCAATAAAGTAAGATATTTATAAATGAATGAAAATGACTTGGGGAAAAAATAGGCACCTTATTTTTCTCTGAAAACACGCTTTATAATCATAAATATGGCTCCTAATTTTTGACTGCTTAACTTTACAAACGGCGCCCATAGACTGAACCCTCCAGAGAAACCACAGGAAGGCTAACATTACGAGTTATTTTTGATCATATTGCATTTGGGTTTTGTAAATGTAGACAATGCCACACTTCATCACTGCCTCATGGTTTTCATGAGTCGCTATACATGAGATATCTGTTGAAACTAACAAATGGTATCAGCTTGTGATCTATGATGGATGGATGGATGGATGGATGGATGGATGGATGGATGGATGGATGGATGGATGGATGATGGATGGATGGATGGATGGATGGATGGATGGATGGATGATGGATGGATGGATGGATGGATGGATGGATGGATGGATGGATGGATGGATGGATGATGGATGGATGGATGGATGGATGGATGGATGGATGATGGGTGGATGGATGGATGGATGGATGATGGGTGGATGGATGGATGGATGGATGATGGGTGGATGGATGGATGGATGGATGGATGGATGGATGGATGATGGGTGGATGGATGGATGGATGATGGGTGGAGGGATGTTCTCATGCTCTTGCATTTAAAAGACACCAACTAACAACTTCCTTCCTTCCTTCCTTCCTTCCTTCCTTCCTTCCTTCCTTCCTTCCTTCCTTCCTTCCTTCCTTCCTTCCTTCCTTCCTTCCTTCCTTCCTTCCTTCCTTCCTTCCTTCCTTCCTTCCCTCCTTCCTTCCTCTTCCAGTTCCGACTTCCCTGACCTGAGGAAACACAACAACTGCATGGCCGCGGCTCTCACTCCAGCTGTTTATGCTAAACTGAGGGACAAGTTGACTCCCAACAACTGGACCCTTGACCAGTGCATCCAAACTGGGGTTGACAACCCTGGTCACCCTTTCATTAAGACAGTGGGCTGTGTTGCTGGTGACGAGGAAAGCTATGAGGTAACAGAAGCAGTGAAAAGAAATATCTTATTCTCTTTAAGGATAACAGCTTATTATCTGAGTCTCACAGATGAGCAAGAAAATCAGAAAAGGTCTAGCCTGATTACTAAGTAAATAAAAAAATCCAAATATAAGTTGATAGGAGAATCATGAAAATGATCACTTTCAAAGCATTTGCTTTTGACCACATCTAAATCTTATCATTATATTCACCAACTTTCAGGAATACACTTCTGATGTTATGTTGATGATACGTCCATGTTAACATCAGAGCTATTAAATAGGGGAAGTCAAGCTTAAGCGCACAGGCAGATCTGGTTACTACTGTCTGCATGTATGTACCGTAATTAGATCTTCCTTGGTTCTACTTCGTAAAGGATGTGAAACAAAACATTTTATTTTTAAAACCAAAAAAAACCGTTCTACTGGGGAGAAGTAAAACCCAAAAAAAAAATTTTTTAAAAAAAAACCCAT
>NW_024038171.1:0-2500 GCF_016077235.1 Cyprinodon tularosa
ATCACCTTTTTGCATCTGGATCTGAAGTCCCATGGGATCTTACTCTCTTTTCTAAACTCCCTTAGGAGGTGTCTTCCATTTTGACCTTGGACTTCCAGCCCATACTCATGCAGATGTTCCTGTACACTATGCCCAGCTACCGGGTTGTGGCTTTTCCATGTATGCACTTCCTGCCTCATTTTACACCCTGCTGTTAGTGCTGTATTGTTTCAGGTGCATCTTTGCACAGTCTGCATCGGGGTCCTGCCTGGGGTAGACCCTGGCCTCTACTGATCTTGTATATATATATATATATATATATATATAAAAATATATATATATATAAATAAAATATATTTATATATATATATATATATAATTTTTACAAAATATTTTATATATATATAAATATTTTAAACATACATATATTTAATATTATATATTTATTTTTATATATATAAGTATAATATAATATAGAAAAACAAACTAACATGTAACATATGTGTATATAAACTATATATATATATATATATACACTATATTGCCAAAAGTATTTGCTCACCCATCCAAATTATTGGAATCAGGTGTTCCAATCACTTCCATGGCCACAGGTGTATAAATTCAAGCACCTAGGCATGCAGACTGTTTTTACAAACATTTGTGAAAGAATGGGTCGCTCTCAGGAGCTCAGTGAATTCCAGCGTGGAACTGTGATAGGATGCCACCTGTGCAACAAATCCAGTCGTGAAATTTCCTCGCTCCTAAATATTCCACAGTCAACTGTCAGCTGTATTATAAGAAAATGGAAGTGTTTGGGAACGACAGCAACTCAGCCACGAAGTGGTAGGCCACGTAAACTGACGGAGCGGGGTCAGCGGATGCTGACGCGCATAGTGCGAAGAGGTCGCCAACTTTCTGCAGAGTCAATCACTACAGACCTCCAAACTTCATGTGGCCTTCAGATTAGCTCAAGAACAGTGCGCAGAGAGCTTCATGGAATGGGTTTCCATGGTCGAGCAGCTGCATCCAAGCCATACATCACCAAGTGCAATGCAAAGCGTCGGATGCGGTGGTGTAAAGCACGCCGCCACTGGACTCTAGAGCAGTGGAGACGCGTTCTCTGGAGTGACGAATCGCGCTTCTCCATCTGGCAATCTGATGGACGGGTCTGGGTTTGGCGGTTGCCAGGAGAACGGTACTTGTCTGACTGCATTGTGCCAAGTGTAAAGTTTGGTGGAGGGGGGATTATGGTGTGGGGTTGTTTTTCAGGAGCTGGGCTTGGCCCCTTAGTTCCAGTGAAAGGAACTCTGAATGCTTCAGCATACCAAGACATTTTGGACAATTCCATGCTCCCAACTTTGTGGGAACAGTTTGGAGCTGGCCCCTTCCTCTTCCAACATGACTGTGCACCAGTGCACAAAGCAAGGTCCATAAAGACATGGATGACAGAGTCTGGTGTGGATGAACTTGACTGGCCTGCACAGAGTCCTGACCTCAACCCGATAGAACACCTTTGGGATGAATTAGAGCGGAGACTGAGAGCCAGGCCTTCTCGTCCAACATCAGTGTGCGACCTCACAAATGCGCTTCTGGAAGAATGGTCAAAAATTCCCATAAACACACTCCTAAACCTTGTGGACAGCCTTCCCAGAAGAGTTGAAGCTGTTCTAGCTGCAAAGGGTGGACCGACGTCATATTGAACCCTATGGATTAGGAACGGGATGTCACTTAAGCTCATATGTGAGTCAAGGCAGGTGAGCAAATACTTTTGGCAATATAGTGTATATATATATATATATATATATATATATATATATATATATATATATGGAGAGAGAGAGAGAGAGATACACATATAAATCTATATATATTGTTGTAATCTATTATCTTTTAGTATTTTTGTTTTTCTTTCAGAAACACGTGAATTATCGGTAAAGTGAAACCAAACTTGAAGCTTTTATTTCCCGGCTCCTCCAATCACCGCTCACCTCTCTCCGTCTTCCAGCCAATCGGAAGCGGCCGCTGCCTCTGTGGGCGTGACCGTTGTCGTCAGATCCAGCATCATGCTCAATGCGTGGAGTTCTTCCCTTCCCGTGTTTTTTTCCTGAGTGGTGGTTTAGCCAAGATGAGCGGAGTTTGCAGGGAAGTCATCACGTTGCAGCTCGGACATTATTCCAACTTCGTGGGAACCCACTGGTGGAATTTACAGGTGAGGAATCACGGAGCGGCTAACCAGGTTAGCTAGTAGCTCAGATGGTCCGCAGCAGAAACTGGAGTTGAACTGGTTTCCATGAAGTTTCCAGTGTCTGTTATATTATCCAGGAACAAGAAGTAACTCTGGGAGAAAATTAGTTCTGCTTTTAGAAATGTTAGTTTTTGTTTTTTAGGTTTAGAAACGAACACAGAGTTAAAGAACAACCTGGAGCTCATCATCACAGGCCCATAGCATCACACTCCCACCACCATGTTTAACCTCTGGGCCATGTTTTGGACCCAGGTCCATCCAGAATCCTGCAGGCTC
>NW_024038171.1:5000-22500 GCF_016077235.1 Cyprinodon tularosa
TACAGTTCTATGTTTTCTACGTCAGTGACATCATCTCTCAGCAGCGGGTGATGTTTTGTATCTCAGGTCAATTGTATTTAATTTTTTTATGTTTTTGTCAAACCTGATGGAAATGTGTTGGTTTCCTCGCTGCTCTGACATCATCAGTTTTTCTTCCTTAACGAACCAATCGGCTTCTGTTGCTGGAGCAGCGAGGCTCATCGTCTGGAGGCCTTCGGTCAGGGGGAGTCCGTCCTGCAGGGGGCGCCGCTGGACGAGCTGGAGGACAAACTGCACTTCTTTGTGGAGGAATGTGATTATCTTCAGGTACCCTTCCTCCTCCTCCTCTTCCTCCTCCTCCTCCTCTTCCTCCTCCTCCTCCTCTTCCTCCTCCTCCTCCTCCTCCTCTTCCTCCTCCTCCTCCTCTTGGACCTCCCACAGATCTTCTGTGTCTGTCTCAGGGTTTCCAGGTCCTGTGTGACCTGGCGGACGGGTTCGCGGGCCTGGGGTCGAAGGTCACAGAGCTGCTGCAGGACTCGTATGGGGGGAGGGGGATCCTGACGTGGGGGCTGGCTCCTGTGGGCCACCGGGACTCGGTGAGTGACGGCGGCGGCGGTTGTGGTTCGGGGGCGGCGGGTGTTTGGTGATCAGAACTGTCCTGTGATTCAGAGTCCGGTCCGGGATCTTTACCACCTGCTGAACTGCGCTCTTGGCTCCGCCCACATGGCCGCTCACAGCTCGCTGTTCTGCCCGCTGACGCTGCGGGGGGGCCTGGGCAGGCGACCCGCCCCCCCTCCACAGTTTCCCCTCCTGACCTACGATGTGAGTAACCTGGTGGGGGGGAGGGGCGGTCTCTCTAACTGAAGCTCCGCCCTCTGACGCTCCTCCTCCTGCGTCTTTCTGCAGCCGGCGCTCTGGTACCACTCCAGCTCGGTGCTGGCTCTGGCGCTGGACGCCCTCACCGTGCCCTACAGGCTGAGGAACAACGGCGCCCCCATGTGGCAGGTGGCGGACTCCCTGGCCGTGTCGGGCAGGAAGGTAAGGCCCCTCCCCTCCTCCCGCCCTCCCGTCCGATTGTTTCATTAATCGGGTGACGTGTCCCAGGTGGTGGCCGCCTACGGCGCCGTCCCGTTTCCCATGATGCCCGGCGGGTCTCTGCCCGACGCCCTGAGTGCCTGCTCTGATGCGTTGCCGTGGAAACCCCTGTCAGCTTGCCCTGAAGGGGGCGACGGTCGGTGCTACGGCCAGTGGGCCACGCTGAGAGGCTTCGAGGGACAGGAGCTCATCAGGTCAGTTTGTTCTCATTGATCCGGTTTTCCCAGGATCCAGGCTCCCGTCCTGGAAAAGTCTGGAAAACTTTCCAGGACCGGATAAAAGGAAATAGGGTTGGTTCAGAGGTTTAAAGTTCTGATGGAAACTCCGGAGGTTTGGAGTGTAGAACCCTGCAGATGTCGGTGACGCCCCACAGCATCATGCTTCCACCACCATGCTTCTCTGTCAGAGTGGAGGCCAAACATCTCGGTGTTGTTTAAGATGTTTCTTTCAAAATGTTTTTGACAATAAAGTGATTGATCAATTGATCTGCTGATCCTGGTTCCATGAAGCTCCGCTGTTTGGGTCCATCAGGTCAGGAGGTGACCTGACCACAGCTGGACTCCAGAAACACCTCAGCAGACTTGGAGACATGGTGGTCCCCCTCCAGGTCTTTATGAACCTTTACAGGAAGTGATGTTTTTCCAGCTGCTTCCTGTCATTCGTCCTGCAGAGAAGCTTCCAGAGTTGGATTTGATTTATCAGCGTTTTTTCCTGGTTCGGTAACGGCCGATAGATGCAGGCGTCGGCCGAATCATCTGTGCGTTCAGCATTGGAGCCTTAACATCATGTGACGGACATGTTGTGCTGCTTCCTCCATCAGATTCCTGTTATTGATGTTTCCTTTCATCTGTTTTTAAATAAACATTAGTTATTTTTTATTATGTATGTCTGTAAATGGAGGAAGATAAATCACCACAGGAATTGATTAGACTGATGTCTAAATAATCGGCCTTAGGGGTCCCTTTGGGCGTCTGGGGCTTTGGGTCGCCCGGCGCTGGCGGGGCGCGTCTTTAGCTCTCCACAACCACCATTGAACATTTTCCCTTTGAAAAACTTTACATGCACAACTGCACTCTCATAAACTACAGGTGTTTGGTTCCAGGTACTCAGAGATTCACTTCTACACAGAAAGCCCATATTCTGATCTTCAGCTACTACAGTATACATGTCAGATTAAATAATACTACTTATACTTCAGCGATAGTATCTAGGTGTTACTTTATTGTATCTCTTATATCCGCTGGTTGTTCTGTTCTTTTTCCATCTCTTTGCAGGTGATGAAGCAGACTGGAGATGTTTTATCATTATCTCCATTTTATCTCCTCTTTCTTTCATCTTTTCTCCTTTTTTTTCTGTTTTTCCTTTCCTGTTCTACTTACATTGCAGCGTCCATATAATCTGTAAAACTCCCTGCATAATTATAATGAAGCTATTTCTATGCATAAATCAAACTGAAACACATAGCCGTACTGCTCCACTGGTGAAAGGAAAATCTGTTGGGCTCTTTTTGGCATCAAGATAATTATTCTTATTGCCACATCGCCAGACAGGAGACTGTAAATTATAATAAATAATTGGCTTTAAAGGAAAAGTCCGGTCAGGAAGGAATAATTAAAGGTTTATTATTTCTATCTAAAACTAAAACGTTTTCTGTGATGTAATGAATTTGGGACTAACGGGATCTCTGCGTCTCCATCAGCCGTCCGTCTCCAGGAATCAAACCTCAGACTCCTCTGCACACCCTCCACAGCGGGGAGGACGTCCTCGCCGCCTACGTCTCGTCCTTCTACCCGTCTGCTCCTCTGTGAGTCTCCACGCCCCCCCCCCTGCTGTTTCTCTATGTGAATGAACCATAGTCTTCATCAGTCTTCATCCCCCCCACAGGGCCCTGCAGCTGGTCTCCTCCCCCAGTAAGCTGACCCCTCCCTTCCCGCAGATCTTCAGCCCGTCGCTGGACGCTCAGGGCTTCCTGAGGAGCCTGGCGCCCCCTCCTGGCGGTGAGTGTTTCTCCCTCCCTCCTTCCTTCCTTCCCTCCCTCCTTCCTTCCCTCCCTCCCTCCCTCCTTCCTTCCCTCCCTCCTTCCTTCCCTCCTTCCTTCCTTCCCTCCTTCCTTCCTTCCCTCCCTCCTTCCTTCCCTCCTTCCTTCCCTCCCTCCCTCCCTCCCTCCTTCCTTCCCTCCCTCCTTCCTTCCCTCCCTCCCTCCCTCCCTCCTTCCTTCCTTCCTTCCCTCCTTCCTTCCTTCCCTCCCTCCCTCCCTCCTTCCTTCCTTCCTTCCTCCTCCCTCCTTCCTTCCTTCCCTCCTTCCTTCTGTAACCGAGTCGTCTCTGCAGCGCCGAGTCCGCCCATCTCCTCGGTTCCTGTCCTGACGTCGCTGCAGTCCGGACCCGCCCTTCATCCCTGGCTCTCTGAGCTGCACCGCTCCGCCAGCGCCTTCGACATCCGCCGACTGGCCCCCAGCTTCCTGTCCCAGGGGCCTGAGATGGCTGACTACCAGGAGGCCCTGGAGGACCTGCGGCTGCTGGCTCGCTGTTACCGTGACGACAGCAGCGGCGCCATGCGGTCTTCCTCTGAGGAAGAGGATGATGACTGAGGGGGGGTTCTGTGATCAGGGAGGATCAGAGGGTTGAGGAGGCGAGGACCGCCACGCCGCGGCGTGGGAACATCAGAGAGCTGCTGTTCTACAGGAGCCGGATCGACCCAGAACCGGGTCTTCATCTGCCTCAGACTGAACTTTACAGCCATGATGTCACTTCCTGTGAAATAAATTCACAGGGAAGGTTCAGATTAAAGCAGAGAAACGGGGAAACCTTTGTCTCTGAAGATCCATACGCTTTTCTGATTGGACGGCGACAGTTTCGGCCGTCCAATCAGAGGCTGGGCAGACCCAGAGGAGCAGAGCAGCAGCCAATCAGCTTTCAGATCAGATTATTATATAAAATATGAAAATGATAAGTTCGAACGCATTCGGTGTCCGACCTTACGGTTCCTTATTGTTCCCTAAAATGCTTTTTCATCCATAATCCTCCTCATAAAATAAATAGTTTTTCAAAGATTGTCATTTCTAGAAGAGTTAATCCACAAATAAACAATCTGAGATGTAGAATATGATGAAACATCCAAAGCAGAGGTGCTTCTAGTCCTGAGCTCAGAAACACTTTAATTAATCACTGATTTAATCTATTAAATGACTTTTTAATGATCTTCTGTAGATTAAACTCCACATTGAGGAGAAATAATCCAATTTGAGCCAATTTCAACGCATCATTACTGATGTCAATGCAACCAATTTAAAATACTTATTAGATTTTAAAGGAAAGATTCAAGTTTAAAATATTACAGAGAGAACAGTTTAACTTCTGTTCTCAATCAGAACCGATTCCAGATGTTTGACGATTCGTCTACATTAAGAAATGGGAGGAAAATATTAGTTTTATTTTTAGAGTGCATTCATTTTCATTTTGTTCCTGTATTTTTTTCTAATGTTTACTTTTCTTCTTTCAAACGGTTCAATTTTGTTTTTTCTTTTGTTCACTTGCAAATAAACTAATAAAGGATTGCCTCCAGTGTCTTTGCTTAAAAATAATGTTTTTAGGTGTAATTGTGACAATTTATGGTTTATTTCACTTCATGTGTGAATAAACATGTTTTTTGGTGCAGTTTGTTCAGACTGTAAAAGCAGTTGGGTTCTCTGCAGCTTTCATAGAGGGGCGGGGTGCCTTCATGCCGCCATGCTGTGAAGCTTCCTTCTGATTGGTCGACAGCTCCTCCTGTTTCACGTGAACAGGTCCAGAACAGAACCTGTGCATAAAGGACTGGCTCTGCTGAACCTTTAGGGAAACTGAGTTTATCAGCATGCGTGTTACCATGGTAACCCTGTGATTTCTCCAAAGGGAGCGAGATGAAAAGCTGGGAGGACAGTTTATTTCATTTATTAGTGAGATGAATTGAAGTGCTGAAAATGACATGAAAACAGGAGTAAAGAAAAGAATAAAATGATTTTTAAGTAGAAGAAAGTCGGATTAAAAACTAGAAGCTGCTTCTTCATGTTTGGTTCTGATCCAGGAAATTTCTGCTGTTTTCAGCAGCAAAGTTTATAGAAAACATGGTCACACAAATGTGGACCTGTAATAAAATGTATAAAAATAACATAATAATGAAGAGTTAAAAGATAAACAGCAAAATACTGTAAAGTGTTTTAATATACATTTTTTTAATTAAAGCTAAAATTAAACCCTGGAAAACAACTTTAAAAAAAGAAATTTTCCCCCCAAAATTAACTTTTTATTTTTTACCAATTTCCTTATTTTTAAATCACATCCTCTTCACTTCAAGCCCATTAAAAATGTGTCCTACAGAAATGCGTCGTCTTGGTGAATGGAATGCTGGAGATTGGCCTGTTTTCCAGTGTAGTCCTGTTTCTCTGACTGTGACTAACTGGATGTGCTCTCTTCATCCTCTGACATGGGAGCTGGCTCGGAGCTCGTCTGCCTGGCTGTGTGTTTCCTGGACGGGGCCGCCTGTGGAGCTGGTTGACAGTTGCCTTTTGTATCTATGCTTCTTTTTCTATGTCTGCTTCTGTCTCCTTGAACCCCAGTGGGCCTCAGCAGATGGCCGCTCACACTGAGCCTGGTTCTGCTGGAGGTTTCTTCCTGTTCAAAGGGAGTTTTTCCTCTCCACTGTCGCTACAAGCATGCTTAGTGTGAGGGATTGCTGAAGAGTCAATGAGTCGATGCAATCAGCTGGTTTTCCTTAGATAGAAAACTTTGAATCAATCTGACTGGATGATCTGGTGAACTGGAAAGTGACCTGAGATGACATGATGTGAATTGGAGCTATAGAAATAGACTGAATAGAATTGAATGTGATGGGAAATTAATTCAGAAGTTTTCTCCCAAAATGTAAGAAGTTTTTCAAGTCTTTATTTCTGTATCACATTTTTTCCCCAAAACCTCAATTTACTAAACATTCTAGCAAAATTCACTACATAAACATTCAGACTGATTCGATTGGAGGAAAACAGAGTTTTTTCAGATTCAAGCGTTGATCTGCGTTCACACTGCAGCCTTGATGCTTCATCCCAATTGTTTTGGGCAAATCAGATTTTTTTGTGTTGCCGTTCATATTTCCAAATACATGCGACTTTATGTGATCTCCTGTGTGATCTGCAGTCATACAGCATTAACTGTCCCGCATGCGCAGTAGAGGACGCAATGATGTCACAGGTAGCCAGCATGATGTGTTTACAGAAGTAAACATGGATGGTAGCGCTGGAGCGCAACTAAGGTTTGCCAACCTTAAAACAAAAAAAAATAGTGACCTTTAAGTAATATTGAGATAAAGGTCGGATGAATGCGACCTGGCCGTTCAAACACACAAACTCGCATTTAGATTCGTATCGGATTCAGGACCACAGAGCAAAGCGGCCTGGGTCGCATTGGGAAAAAAATTTGGATAAGAGTTTTTTTAGACTGTTATGAAAAGATCAGATCCAGGTCACATTTGTACGGAAGCGTATTGCATTCGCCGAAGGAAAAAAAAGATCTGACAGCTTATCTCGTAATTACGAGACCTTTTCTCATTATTACGAGATAATATCTGATTTGGGTCACTTCAGGCTGCAGTGTGAACGTAACCAAAGTCTGCTGGATCAGTGTGGAAACTTTTCATGCTAACCTGTTCCAACCCGCGTCGATCCAGACTGAAAGCGCTGCTGGTTCTCTATATTAGCATGCCGTCCTGTGAGCTGGACTTTCTGGGACGATAATTAGGACTGGATCTGGATGGAGACCTGGAGCAGGACCCCTATAAAAGTGACTATTCTGCATCCTGCTACACAGAAGATGGAAGAAAAACACCAACCATGGCAGGCGATGATGCAGGGAGCAGTGTTTATGTTTAACCATCTTGAAAAGGTCGAGTTAAGGTTGATAAAGATCGCTAGATGCGCTCCAGCGCCACCATCCATGTTTACTCCTGTAAACACAAAGCTCGATGGCTACCTGTGACATCATAGTGTCCTCTACAGCGCATGCGGGACACTTCAGTGGTATGAACGCAGCTCACACAGGAGATCACATAAAGTCACATATATTTGGAAATCTTAAAAAATAAAATCTGAACTGAGCATCAAGGCCTGCATTTGGAGCGCAGCGTTAGTCGGTTCTGTTGACTCCAGACAAAATGTAATCCTTTGGCTTCAGTCTGAACGTTTATGCAGGTTCTGCAGATCGTCTGATGTGAACTCCTGGACCGGATCGCATCCTGCTGCGTAGAAACGGACCAATCAGAAGCAACTGGTTGAAAACAGACACTTTATTCTGAACCGAAATTCAACAAGGATTGAACGGACCAGGAATCTCATTCCCAGCCAGCGGCTTGGCTTCTACATCAGATAAAAAAAAAAAAAAAGAACACAGAAACACAGACCATCATCAGAACTTATAAAAACCAGATCCCCTCTGCGTTTCACAAACATCTACTGGAAAAGAGGCGGGGTCAGAGTTAAATGAAGGGGGCGTGTGCTGAAGGAGCCGGCTGCTCTACAGGTACTTATCAATAACCTGGTCGGGCGTCGGAGGGGAGCGGGAATGTAAATGGGGGCGGGGGGGATCGTGATGCACAGTCCAGGATCTGAACTAGGAGCGAGAACGGGAACGAGAGCGGGAACGGGACTTGGAGCGGGACTCGGAGCGGGAACGAGAGCGAGAACGGGAGCCGGCTTTGGCCGGAGACGCAGACGGCGATTTGGACTTGGACTTGGGTCTGGGCTCGTCCGGAGAGCGGGAACGGGAGCGGGATGCCCTCTCGGCGTCGCCCGCCTCGTTGTCGCTCTTGGGCGGCTCGCGGTCCGGTGAGGTGGACTTTCTGGGGCGATCTTTAGGGCTGGATCTGGATCGGGATCTGGAGCGGGACCTGGAGCGGGACCTGGACCTGGAATCCTCCTTCTTGGCAGACTTCCCCTCCTTCTTACTCTTTTTGCTCTTGGGGCTGCGGCTGCGACTGCGGCTGCGACTGCGGCTGCGACTGCGGTCGTCGTCCTTCTGAGCGCCGTTGCTGCGCTCTTCCTCGTCTTTCTTGTTCTTGCTCTTGTTCTTCTTGCTGCGAGATCGGCTGCGGGATCGTGAAGCGGCTCTGAGCAGAGGAAAAAAAAAAGATGTCAGTCTATTTCAAAGTCGCCATTTTCATGGTTCTGAGCTTTTAAAGTAGCCTGGGTGCCATTCCGAACTTAGTCCCGCCCACAAGGTTTGAGTTCGGGGAAGTTCGGTCTGGCTCTGCTCCATAGTAGCGCGAGTATTATCGCCCACTGTCAGGCGATCCAATCAAATTGTCAGGGCGGGCTTTATACGATGATGGACAGATGATCAAGAGTAACGTTATCAACCACGTGACCAAAGCGCGCTTGGGCGACAACAACAATGGCTGCCGCCGGAGAGTTTGGGTGAGTAGATTCTGCTATTAGGTCTGTTCTAGAAAATATCGACAGCAAATTAATTTTAAAAGAGGAACAGAGAAACGCGATCAAGGCTCATCTGCTTATTCTAGGCGTGCAACTGCACGCTTTGATTTTTGTGGACAACAACTATGCCTCGCTTAACATACGTCATGCACTCCGTTGCTCTTATTGGTTGTAGGTCTATCCAATTGAGTGCAGAGGCATTTTTTTTCTGGTTCGTTCAAAACACGCCCCATAATCACAGCTCTATGGAGCAGCATCAGACTCATATTCTGACTAGAATTGAGGAGGACTACGTCAGGCTACTTTTAAAGGGAAAGAACTTTAAATTAATCACATCCTGTTTCTGTTTCCTTCATTTTAACGTCGTTTTTTAACAAGATAAAAATATCTCCCCCAGACGTCATTTTACGGCTCTATTAGCTTAACTTTAAATACTTAAGGCGGTTGATTGACATTGGGTACCGTTGCCTAGCAACCAACATTTTATCTAGAACTCTTTGGCTAATACAGAGAAATGTCTTTCAGGAGAAATCTAACCGCGAAACAGGCTTTAGAAATGATTTATAGTATAAATGTCGGGGATTTGGGCGGAGTAGCGGCATGGGTTTTGCGATACGATATTATTACTTTATAACAATATTACTATATATTGCAATATTTGTCCTGCTATCGAAATTAAATGCATAGATAAAAAGCAACCTCTAGATGTTCATCGGGTGATATTGATCGTTCAGTCAATCCCCGTCTTCCACTCTGACCGCCTCAACTACAGATACGCTGCTGCGCCGCACAGCTGATGGGCTCCACAGCGCCACCTGCCAGAGTGTGCAGAGGAAGCCCATTTTCACTCAGTTTTAATCCTTTATAGAGAAAGTTGGCCTTTTTGACCCCCCCGTCCCTCAGTGAGTATGGAGGACCAACTCTGTTATATTTAAAAATAAATACGGAAATAAATAAATGCTCAATAAATAATCATACAATAAACAAATAAATGTAAGTAGAAATTAAATTATACAGTGAGACATAAATGTATATAACTCTTAATTAGCTCCTTTATTTATTTGTCTTTGAAATATTTACCTCATTTATTTTTTGTCCTTTATAATCATCAACTTTATTTTTTAATTACTTTTATTTTTAAGTATTTATTTATGTGCATGTTATAATATTTGTCTGTTTTATTCCTTAGAGCTAAAGCAAAGCGACAGTTTGAGCAAATGTTACTCAGCGTGTTTATATGGAATCTGATCATAATGAGCGTCAGACATTAACCTGCGGTATCAATTGTTCAAACTTTCCTAAACATCCCTGCTGAGTTTGGAGACGATGAATTATTTCTGCCCTCCAGTATTAATTTAAATAAGTCTTGTTCTTGTGAATCATTGCAGCTCTAGATCATAAATTCTTTCTCTGGAATAAGAACAGTGGTTGGAAACTGTGACGGTAGCTTGAGCAGGAAGCTAGCAGGTGAAAGCAGGGAAGAGGCGGGCTCACCTGGAGCGGGATCGGCTGCGGCTGCTGCTCTCGCTGCGGCTGCGGCTCTTGTGAGACCTGCGGCTCCTGGAGCGAGACCTGCGGGAAGAGGGGCGGAGTTTCACCAAAGCTCGGTTCTTCACCTGAAACGCCACCGGAGGGCGGTCTCCTACCTGGAGCGGCTGCGGGAATAGGAGCGGCGGCGCCTGGCGCCGGGACGATCCTCGATGAGGCGGATCTTCCTGCCGTTCACCTCTGTGCCGTCGAGCTTCTCCAGAGCCCTCTTCATGTCGGAGTACTGCCTGAACTCGATCACGCCCTCATTCTTGCGGCCCTTGTGGGTGTCGGCGTACGTCACCTCCCCCGCCTGCCTCATGTAGTCCTGAGGACCATAAAACGCAGATAATGACGCCTGCAGGGATCCCTGGGTGAATCCAGCCACGCCAAATCATTTCCCACCTTTAAGTCCTGCCAGCTGCAGCGGCTGGAAAGATTCTCAACAATGAGCCGGTAATCGGTCCGGACAGGTGGACCGTACCTGTCCCTTCCTCCCCAGCGCCCATATCCACCTTTCAAGGTAACAAGCAAACAGAGAGAGAAGTGAGAAGAAGAAAGAAACAGACAGGAAACAATCATTCTACGCTCAAAGCTACAGCCTACAGTAAAATCTCAATAATCAGTTGGGAAAAAGAAACATAGGGGAAAAGCAAAAGGAGAAAAAGACTTAAAAACACAAGATATCAATCCTAAAAGTCCCTAAATCTCCTCTAAAATCTGAACTTTAAACAGAAGAACTGCACAGTTTAAACTTTGAACAGGTTGGCCTGATTTAATCAGAAGAATTAAAGTTAAAATCATAACAGCAGGAGGATGCTGAGCTAAAGCATGTGGCTAAGCTAACCTATCTAACAACATTGACTGTTAGAAAACATGTTGTTTTTTTTAGGCACCTATTAGAGCTGAACCCACATCTGCTCCTAACCCCATGGCATCCTCACCACCCGGCCTGGGCCTAATGGGAAAAGCGGTCTTCATTCACAATGGCTCCCTTTTTTGGTCTGCCCAGGGGCCCAGAATGGTCAAACCACACTCTTGGAAAGGGGGGACACCATGGCCAGCAATAGGGGCAGGCAGTCAGCAAAGGACTCTTTCAATTAAAACATTGAGGTTCTTTGTTAAATCTTTACCTTTAAATTCACAATCATTTTATATGAATAAAACTGAATAAGACAGCAAGAAATGACATGATATTTAGACATTTAAATTAGCATTATCATTTCCCCCCCCTCCCATAATCACATCAGTAAATGGTGGCTCAGATGTACAGAAATTAATGGAAACATAAAGTTAACCTATAAAAACATGAACAGCTGCTGGATTAAGAGACAGAAATAGAGACGGTTCCGTCATGAATGGAGTTCAGTTTTAGGGTCATTAAAGGAATAGTACACCCAAAACATGATTAGCCTTCATTTTCTACTCACCTCCATGCTGAACAACACTCTGGAGTACTTTTTTGATATCTCAAATGCATCTGGAGATCTGGGAGGCTTCTTGCTGTCTGCTGACATTCAAATAATGGAGGTCCATGGCGCCCGAGACAGAAAGGTCCATAAAAGTCCACAAAAACGTGTCAATATTCCTCCATACTGCTCGTCCAATGTAATCCAAGTGTCCTGAGTGGGTAGCATCCAGAATTTACTCGAAACGAAGTCATTTAGAATGTTTTTAGAGCATAAACAGTAGTGTATAGGATTTCCTAATAGCGCCCCCATGCGCGCTCACGATTCTACGGAAGCCGGCAGACCAAACCGGAAGGAAGTGCGCATTCAGCGTCTGGTCTGCCGATAATGCAAGCGTAGAAGAAGAAATGTGCTGTTTACCTGTGCAAAGAAAGAAACAACGAAAGAAAAATGTCTGAGGACTTCAGTGTTGAGGAAGAGCATGAGTTCTTTGCTGAGCTGAATGCGCTGGTTTGGTCTGCCGGCTTTCGTAGAATCGTGAGCGCGCATGGGGGCGCTATTAGGAAATCCTATACACTACTGTTTAGGCTCTAAAACGTTCTAAATGACTTCGTTTCGAGTAAATTCTGGATGCTACCCACTCAGGACACTTGGATTACATTGGACGAGCAGTATGGAGGAATATTGACAAGTTTTTGTGGACTTTTGTGGACCTTTCTGTCTCGGGCGCCATAGACCTCCATTATTTGAATGTCAGCAGACAGCAAGAAGCCTCCCAGATCTCCAGATGCATTTGAGATATCAAAAAAGTACTCCAGAGTGTTGTTCAGCATGGAGGTGAGTAGAAAATGAAGGCTAATCATGTTTTGGGTGTACTATTCCTTTAAGGTTTCAGCTGCACCCGATGAAAACATGCATTACTAACAGGTTACTGGAGGAGAAACAGGTGAGACACAGAAACCAGGTAGATTATTCCTACTTCCATGCACAGGATGAAGGTAGGAATAAAAAGCCTGAGAAACATCCTCCTTCCCGCCGCGCTCGCATACGTCCCGCTGAACACCGGCGCAGGCGTGTTAATTAACCAGAACTCAAGTCAAGATCAACGATTTCAAATCGCACCAAACAGGAAACAAAACGCTGAGAAGATCCGGTTTATCCGATAAAAATATGGTGACGACAGATCAGTGAGCATTTGCTCACTGCTGCACTTTAACAAACGGAAATGTCATGAGAGCTGCACAAAAAACAAATTTGTTTAGTGCACAAAATGACATTAAAGTCTGTCTAAGTCTATTAAATTAAAGAATGCAAACTATTGGTACTTCAACACACCAGGAAGCAGATTTCTCATCTCCATCAAAATATTTATTTTTTTTTAATCAAATTCAGTCCAAACAGCTTCCAAGAGCAAATCTCATTACTTTAAAACAAACTTTTTCTATGAGGCATGGAGGAGACGACACTGCAGGGGTCCTACAGTATGAGGAAAGTTCAATTTAAGACTTTAAGCCATTTGAAATAAGCTAAATCCAACTTCACAACAAAGATGAGAAAAACCTGGTAGTGAAATATTTATTTTAGCATAAACCGTTGCTTTAAGGGACAGAAATATTTCCAACAACTACTGAACTGAATTTACCAACTTTAGTTTTGTTTTAAACTCAAATCAACAATTTTAACTAATTTTCATTTCTCAATTTTAGGGCTTCCATGTATAAGAAACATGAAAACATTAAGAATATGTTAAAAAGTTCTCTTTTCGTTCATATTTTAATCTGTTTTCTCAACAACGTGTGAGACTTTAGTTTTGTTTTTATCATAACATCATTTTTATTGGTTCCTTTTATCGGGATGAAACCAGTAATGGTTCCAGCGAGTCGTTTGGTAATCTTAAACAAAGATATTAATATTTCAATGTTTGATGTGGATTATAAAATAAATAAAATTTATGATGTGGTAACAATTTAAGACTGATTTAAGACATTTTAATACCAATTAAGGCCTTAGTTTAATATGGAGGAATTAAATGCTTTTTAAGGGTTTTTCAGGATCTGCATGAACGCTGTGCTGATTATGGACGTAGAGAACAAACCAGTTCATGATCCTAATTATCCTTTATTACAAAGATCCTGATGGGGAGACTTAATTACAGTAGTAGCCAATCAAAATTCCCCCACTTTCCTTGGCTGGTCGCCTACACTTCCCCTTTAAACATCATTCTTTGTACTAAAATATTATTTCTTTCATGATTTGTGGACATTAAGATCTAAAGAGTAGCACCATCTCCTGGCCAGTCTCTGTAATTCAGAGTGGCTGGAAGCTGGAGGGGATTTTGCTGGGAGTTGGAGGGAAGTGGGCCGCCATTCGGCTGGCGTCTGACTGGGAAGCGCCATTTTGAATGGCTGCTACCGTATGTCATTAAAGCAAGCGTTCATTTCCACATGTTTTTTTCCGTATGAATTAAATAATATCCGACATGCTCTCCTGGAGACGTGAGAAACCACGGAGGCTGTAGGCGACGCTTGGCGCAGGCGGTCTGCAGCGGAGCGGGGAGGTTTCGGAGGATTAGGGGTTAATCTGCTTCATTTAGTCCTAAAACTGGAGCAGAAACTTCTAGTTTATCTCTTCCTGCCGTTTGTCTTAAACTCAACAGCCATGTTTGGACAAACGTCTCCAACTGCTGCAGATGAACAAGAACGAGAGTTCGATCAACGTCCCCAGCCTGGTTGAGGCTTCTAGATCTCAGTCTACGGGTTAGAGGTCCTAAACTTCACTAAACCCCCCCCGTCTCCTTATCTATGACCCCCCCACCGCTCACAGAAGCAGACGGGTATTAATTCCATGCACATCAGCCACCAACAACAAGCTTTAAATCTCTACCCCTTTATATTCGATCAATTCATGAGAAAAAAAGACAAATACTGGCTGTGAGACTCACTCCGTCCTCCGCTGTAGCCCCCGTCACGCCGCGGGCCCTTGGTGTGCTCCACGATGACCCTCTCACCGCACAGCTCTTTGCCGTTCAGGTCGTACACGGCGTCATCAGCGTCCCGAGGGTCATCAAACTCCACGAAGCCGTACCTGCAGGGAAAAATTCATCCAGGAAATATTTACACCAAAACGTCCAAGAATTTATTTAGTTAAAGCCGCCGGGAAGCGGCCGTTCCAACCGCTGCATTTCCGAATTCTACCGAGTGGTGCTCGACTTTACACGAGTGAATACAGTTTGGTTGTGGCCGATTTGTTGGAAGCATCTTGCTAACCAGTTAGCATCTTAGTGCTAGCAGGTTCCCAATGGGAAATTCCATTGGGACCAAGTGGCACTAAATTGGTGACTTAGAAACGACGCTGTCAAGGAACGCTATGGACAGCGAAAACATGCAAGAGGAGGAGAGTTTAGTGTCGGAGGTCGTGGATGAGTCTCCTCCGTCATCCATTTTTTATTTAGAGGAGGAAAGCGGGGACGAAGATGTTGTGGAAGAGGACGCCAGGGCGGCAGAAGCTAGGTTTGGTGTAGAAGGCTTCCAGCCGTACATGTTTGAGCCCTTGCCTCGCAACGCTGCCAGTTCTGTTAGCTCTACGCCTGCCGAAGACACAGACGTCCATCCCCGTGAACACTGGGACGCAACTCAATGGGAAAGGAAAGGATTCTGGTTTCAACCGTTGCGTATATTAGCTGCGACACATGAATCAAGATGCTATGACCGAAAACATTTGATTGACAGATGACCGTTGATACATGATTGGCTGAATTTAGGTGTTCAGGCTGACGTAGAACTAACTGGCCTGCAGAAGATAACGGGAAAAACACAGATTTTAAGACAGGATTTTTTTTCAAAATGGAAATTTTCTATAAATTTTCAATTTTGGGGCAATCTTGTCTGATAAAGAGAATATTTATATACGTGTTTAAGCCAGAATGATTTAACATTTAAATATGATTTCCCTTCGAATTTAAATGTAATTAAATTTAAAAGGATTTTCTTTAACATCAACAGGGAGATAGAAACAAACAGCGGTCCATAGAAAACATTATTTCTCCTTTATGGAATCATATTTTTATTTCTTTTTTTTGTACTACCAGAAATTAAACAAGGCTCCAAAGGTTCAAATTAACATTTTACTGTTGTTGTTTTTTTTTTAAGCAGTTGTTTTTTTCCGTTATAGTTTAACATAATCTCTCTGTATGTTTATGATGGGTCAGGATTTCCAAACTGTTATTAATTATTAACATTAATCTTATCTTCTATAGTGAATCTTGCCTGTTTACTGACTTTAAAACAGAATATTAATGACTTATTTTAATAATTAAGAACATATTATAGTGAATACTTCCCCTTTTCCCTGAATATAACAGGAACTAGTTTAATAATTTTAATGATTATTTCAGCTCATTTCCCTCCCAGACCAGCGGCTCGGTCCCTCCTCTCTCTGCCACGTCTGAACGCCAGCCTGCCGGCCGCACACGGCGGGCCGCGCCGCTACAACAATGAGCCGAGCCGCGGAAGGCCTTCCAACTGCGCCTTATCTCAACAATTAATCACATAAACGTGACGCAAGCATCGCCGGGAATCAGGCAGACGCGTTTTTCTCTCGTCGGACATTGTGAATAAACATGCTAACATGCTAACTAGCATTAGCAGCAGGCCTGTTCACGCAGACAATAAGGCCCGGGAAGCTGCTTCTCCGCCCGCCCGCCACCTCACCCGTTCTTCAGGTCCACTTCCAGAATCTTCCCGTAACCCTTGAAGAACCGCTCCACGTCCTTCTCCCTCGCCCTGTAGCTCAGCCGTCCGATATAAACCCGCGACATGTTGGGGATCCTGTTAGCTAACCGACAGCTGCCGAAAGAAAGAGAACCGCGAGCCGAAAGGAGGGCGCGCGACACGGACAAGCTCTTCTTCTTCTTCTTCTTATGGGATTTTATGGCGGTTGGCAGACTTGTGAATTGTGCATTACCGCCACCAACTGATATGGAGTAAAGCAAGAAAACAGGAAACGATTCACCCCCCCAAAAAAAAAAAAAAAAAAAAAAAAAAAAAAAAAAAAAAAAAAAAAAAAAACCTGTGTAACTTAAACCAACATAATACTAAATCACATTTGCCCATATAATTTTAATTTACTCTAGGTCATCTTAACTCTGCCAGTTTCTGATGGTCCCATCGGTCCTCCCATCATACTTCCAACCATCTCCCAGTTCAAATCTTTAATGTCCAGATATTTTTCTGCAGCCTTCACTATTATTTTGATTTTTTCCGTTTTTTTTGTTGTCTGTGCAGTACAATTAATAACTTCTACCATGAAAAGAACAAAATTTGTCTTTTTAACAATAAGTGAGTCTTCATCAATTTTTAGAGATTTCTCTAGAGGTTTGGAATTTGCTGTGTGTTGAACTGTAGGTTTGCACGGACAAGCTCTGCTCTGATTGGCTGGTGAAGGACGAGGGGCGGGGCTTACAAACGTTTGTTTGGTGGAAAAGGTTTTAGTTCAAAACTTAGAAAAGATAATTTATCGATAAAATGATGGATTAGATCCAATCCTCGATTTAATATTCAGCCTGAAGGCAGAAGGTCTGGATGACCTACAGGAGTTAAAATGAACACTGAGCGGATGGATAATAATAATAATAATAATAATAATACATTTTATTTGTATTGCACTTTACATTTAAAAAAAATCTCAAAGTGGATGGATGGATGGATGGATGGATGGATGGATGGATGGATGGATGGATGGATGGATGATGGATGGATGATGGATGGATGGATGGATGGATGGATTAATGGATGGATGGATGGATGGATGGATGATGGATGGATGATGGATGGATGGATGGATGGATGGATTAATGGATGGATGGATGGATGGATGGATGATGGATGGATGGATGGATGGATGGATGGATGGATGGATGATGGATGGATGGATGGATGATGGATGGATGGATGGATTAATGGATGGATGGATGGATTAATGGATGATGGATGGATGGATGGATGGATGGATGGATGGATGGATGGATGAATGGATG
>NW_024038171.1:27500-68743 GCF_016077235.1 Cyprinodon tularosa
TAATATATCTGCAGGGTGGGGACTATAAATCTGATAGGATTTTTATCTTTTTATTGCTGTTTTGCACAATATGCTTAACTATGTATTTTTTGTTGTTGAATATTAGAGATTTTGCAGATATATTTTTTTATAAATACATTGTTTAGATTTACTTATATCTTTCTACCCCTTTTATAAAATAGAATAGAAAATCTCTTTATTTTCCCACAATGGGCAAATTTACAGCAGCAGAAAGATTATTGAAAATGGTCACACAAATGTGGACCTGAGAAAAATATATAAAACTAACATAATAGGGAAGAGTTAAAATATAAACAATACAATACTGTAAAGTGTTTTAACAATATAAAACTGGAGAATTAATAACCAATATGCAGCTATGGACATTTTTACAGTCATGGATATTTGAAAATAGCAGCAACATCAGAGATGTGCAGAATGACAGCAGCAGGTTATTTAACTGACTAAGGTTTCTATCATTACATTTGATTTGATTTGTTCCTGCTCCCGGTGGTTGGAACCTTTATTCCACTCTGGATTCTTGTGAGTGTAGTCTTTGTTCACTTTAACTTCTTAAAAAATAAATAAATAAACAGTTTTGAAAACTTCTGTATTCATTCATTTCCTGCTTTGTGTGTCAACGTTTACGGTTGCTAAGCAACAGAGCATACGGGGTAAAACCCGCCGAAGGGAGGACCTGGTCGAATTCACAGCCTAAACTCTTCCGGTCTCCTTATTTTCAAGGACTTCCAAGGATCCAGTCTAGGTAGACCGCGTCCTTGGAGGACCCGTCCTAGGTTTTCGAACAGAGCCATGGTAGACCGCAGCCTCTGAATTCGAACACAGCCAATAGGTGAGTTCGATTAAGCAGCAGAGCGGTTTCAATTCTCCGCCTATGGGCGCACAGGATTAAATAGTACATTATACAAAATAGGTAAAGCAATGGCAGCAGATGTGAATACTGTGAGCAACAAGATACAGTTGAACACGTTATGGTATACTGCAGGAAGTATGAAAGAGAAAGGAAAGAAATGGTTCAAAATATAAAAATGGAAAGAATACAATTTGATTTAATAGAAATACTAAATACAAACTCAAGAGATAAGTGTTATCTAATTGTCTTTCATTATCTTAGATTAATAAATGTAATTGAGAGGATCTGAATCTTATTTTGGTTTTGTTGATATTGTTTTGTTAATTTGATTGTGACCTATTTGTTTAGTATAAATTAGTAGCCATTCTGATCCACACTCCATACCAGTTGGTGGCGGTAAAGCGCCATTTCTTTGCGTGCCAACCGCCAAAAAATTCTATAAAGAAGAAGAAGAATTCGCCGCCTGGTTGCCCCGGCTACAGGGCGCGGTGGGCGGAGCTTCTAGCCGCCCGGATCTTCCATGATAAGTGCTGAAATCCTGGAGCTGTTGGAGCGCTTCTCCTCCTCTCCTCCTCCTCCTCTCCGCTCCTCCTGGTTCTTCCCTCCAGTTTTTCCTCCCTCCTCGCTGAAATGTGGAGCCGGGGGGGAAGTTCTTGGTTCCCCCGGAAGGACGCGGCGGTTCCTCCTCTAACGGTCCGATGTTAGCAGGGCTGCTAGCCGCTGAGCAGCAGCAACGCTCCTCTCCTCATGGAGAGCGGTTCCTTCTCCGGGTACTCCTGGCTCGACTTCTCCTTCTCGGTGGTGGGGGTCTGCACCTTCCTGCTGGACTGGTGCTCCGACCTGTGGCTGGCCAGAGAGTTCTACTGCCGGGGGGAGCTGCTGTGGTTCGGGGTGCTGCTCAGCCTCATGCTCCTCTCCTCTGTGGTGGTCCAGATGTTCAGCTGGTTCTGGTTCCGGTACGACCGAGAGCTGCCGGGCTTCATCCAGCAGGCTGCGGGGGAAGGAAGGATCCTCTGCGCGGACCGAGGGAGGCTGTTCTGCCTGCTGCATGTTCTCCAGCTGGGCTTCCTCTGCAGGTACTGATGCTGGTCCTGGTTCTGATCATGGTTCTGATCCTCGTCCTGGTTCTGGTTCTGATTCTGTTTCTGATCATGGTTCTGGTCCTGTTTCTGATCCTCGTCCTGGTTCTGATCCTGTTTCTGATCTTCTTCCTGGTTCTGATCATGGTTCTGATCCTCGTCCTGGTTCTGGTTCTGATTCTGTTTCTGATCATGGTTCTGGTCCTGTTTCTGATCTTCATCCTGGTTCTGATCCTGTTTCTGATCTTCGTTCTGGTTCTGGTTCTGATCCCGTTTCTGATCCTCATCCTGGTTCTGATCCTGTTTCTGATCCTCGTCCTGGTTCTGGTTCTGATCCTGTTTCTGATCTTCATCCTGGTTCTGGTTCTGATCCTGTTTCTGATCCTCATCCTGGTTCTGATCCTGTTTCTGATCCTCGTCCTGGTTCTGGTTCTGATCCTGTTTCTGATCTTCATCCTGGTTCTGGTTCTGATCCTGTTTCTGATCCTCATCCTGGTTCTGGTTCTGATCCTGTTTCTGATCCTCGTCCTGGTTCTGGTTCTGATCCTGTTTCTGATCTTCGTCCTGGTTCTGGTTCTGATCCTGTTTCTGATCCTCGTCCTGGTTCTGGTTCTGATCCTGTTTCTGATCCTCGTCCTGGTTCTGGTTCTGATCCTGTTTCTGATCTTCGTCCTGGTTCTGGTTCTGATCCTGTTTCTGATCCTCATCCTGGTTCTGGTTCTGATCCTGTTTCTGATCTTCATCCTGGTTCTGATCCTGTTTCTGATCTTCGTTCTGGTTCTGGTTCTGATCCCGTTTCTGATCCTCATCCTGGTTCTGATCCTGTTTCTGATCCTCATCCTGGTTCTGGTTCTGATCCTGTTTCTGATCCTCATCCTGGTTCTGGTTCTGATCCTGTTTCTGATCTTCATCCTGGTTCTGATCCCGTTTCTGATCCTCATCCTGGTTCTGGTTCTGATCCTGTTTCTGATCTTCATCCTGGTTCTGATCCCGTTTCTGATCCTCATCCTGGTTCTGGTTCTGATCCTGTTTCTGATCCTCATCCTGGTTCTGGTTCTGATCCTGTTTCTGATCTTCATCCTGGTTCTGGTTCTGATCCTGTTTCTGATCTTCATCCTGGTTCTGATCCTGTTTCTGATCCTCGTCCTGGTTCTGGTTCTGATCCTGTTTCTGATCTTCATCCTGGTTCTGATCCCGTTTCTGATCCTCATCCTGGTTCTGGTTCTGATCCTGTTTCTGATCCTCATCCTGGTTCTGGTTCTGATCCTGTTTCTGATCTTCATCCTGGTTCTGATCCTGTTTCTGATCTTCGTTCTGGTTCTGGTTCTGATCCCGTTTCTGATCCTCATCCTGGTTCTGATCCTGTTTCTGATCCTCGTCCTGGTTCTGGTTCTGATCCTGTTTCTGATCTTCATCCTGGTTCTGATCCTGTTTCTGATCCTCGTCCTGGTTCTGGTTCTGATCCTGTTTCTGATCTTCGTCCTGGTTCTGGTTCTGATCCTGTTTCTGATCCTCATCCTGGTTCTGGTTCTGATCCTGTTTCAGATCTTCATCCTGGTTCTGATCCTGTTTCTGATCTTCGTTCTGGTTCTGGTTCTGATCCCGTTTCTGATCCTCATCCTGGTTCTGATCCTGTTTCTGATCCTCATCCTGGTTCTGGTTCTGATCCTGTTTCTGATCTTCATCCTGGTTCTGATCCTGTTTCTGATCCTCATCCTGGTTCTGATCCTGTTTCTGATCTTCATCCTGGTTCTGATCCTGTTTCTGATCTTCGTTCTGGTTCTGGTTCTGATCCCGTTTCTGATCCTCATCCTGGTTCTGATCCTGTTTCTGATCCTCGTCCTGGTTCTGGTTCTGATCCTGTTTCTGATCCTCGTCCTGGTTCTGGTTCTGATCCTGTTTCTGATCTTCGTCCTGGTCCTGATCCTGTTTCTGATCCTCGTCCTGGTTCTGGTTCTGATCCTGTTTCTGATCTTCGTCCTGGTCCTGATCCTGTTTCTGATCCTCGTCCTGGTTCTGGTTCTGATCCTGTTTCTGATCCTCGTCCTGGTTCTGGTTCTGATCCTGTTTCTGATCTTCATCCTGGTTCTGGTTCTGGTTCTGATCCTGTTTCTGATCCTTGTCCTGATCCTGGTTCTGATCCTGGTTCTGATTTTTTTTATTTTTTTATTTTACCTTTATTTTACCAGGAAGTCCCTTGAGATAAAATCTCTTTTTCGAGGGAGACCTGTCCAAGAAGCAGCAGTACAATAAGACATATAAAAACACATAAAAACAACATAATAAAATCAATCATAAACTAGACTTTAGAATAAAGTTTCATTTCTCTGTGCAGCGGTTTTCAATAGTGATTTAAAATGCTGTATTGTGCCACGACCAACGTGCTGCATAGGAAAATGATGTTTTGCTAAGATCTGCGTTGATCCTGGGAATAGTGGAAAGAACACGACTTGAAGAGCGTGAGTTTTAACCACTGTTAGCTACAGACATGAGGTGACACAGGTATGGAGGGAGTTTAGCCAGGATGGCCTAAAAATGAAAGTAAGCCAATGATGTTGCCTTCTGAAGCTTAGAGAGGGCCATGAAACCAGAGCATTCAGTTTAATGATGAGTCCTGAAGGCAGAGTTGGTGATGAAACATAAAGAACCGTGATAAACTAGAGCTGAGGAGGCAGCATCCATATATATGATGTCTCCATAGTCCAGAACAGGAAGGAAGGAGGTCTGAACATCTTTTCCTCACTGAGGGAATCAAAGAGGATTTTAGTCTGTAGTAAAAGCCGAGCAGAGCTTTCAGCTTTTTTAACATATTATTTAAATGTGTTGTGAAAGACAATTTGTCGTCTATCCAGATACCCAGGTACTTATAACAGCTCCTCCACTTAAGGTCTTAATGCCGTGATGCTTTGAGTTTTGGGAGCGTTTTAGAGAATGTCATAAATTTAGTCTTTTTTACATTTAGGACCAACTTCAGCTGATTTAGGGGGACCTGAAGTTGATGGAAAGCAGACTGAAGATCATTCAAAGCATTGCTAACTGAAGAGGCAATTGAATATATTATGGTGTCATCAGCATAGAGGTGAAATTTAACAGATTTCAAGTTATTTCCAATGTCATTTATAAATATAGTGAACAGGACAGGTGCCAAAATTGAACCTTGAGGAACTCCCTTAGTCACTTCCAAAAAGTCAGATTTAAGTCCGTCCACATACAGGTGCTGGTCATAAAATTAGAATATCATGAAAAAGTAGATTGATTTCAGTAATTCCATTTAAAAAGTGAAACTTGTATATTATATTCATACATTACATACAAACTCATATATTTCAGATGTTTATTTTGTTTAATTTTGATGATTACAAATGACAACAAATGAAAATCTCAAATTCATCATATCAGAAAATTAGAATATTGTGAAAAGGTTCAAAATTGATGGCCCCTGGTGCCACACTCTAATCAGCTAATTAACTCAAACCACCTGCAAAAGCCTTTAAATGGTCTTTCAGTCTAGTTCTATAGGCTACACAATCATGGGGAAGACTGCTGACTTGACAGTTGTCCAAAAGACGACCATCGACACCTTGCACAAGGAGGGCAAGACACAAAAGGTCATCGCTAAAGAGGCTGGCTGTTCACAGAGCTCAGTGTCCAAGCACATTAATAGAGAGGCGAAGGGAAGGAAAAGATGTGGTCGAAAAAAGTGTACAAGCAAGAGAGATAACCGCACCCTGGAGAGGATTGTGAAACAAAACCCCTTCAAAAATGTGGGGGAGATTCACAAAGAGTGGACTGCAGCTGGAGTGAGTGCTTCAAGAACCACCACACACAGACGTATGAAAGACATGGGTTTCTGCTGTCGCATTCCTTGTGTCAAGCCACTCTTGAACCACAGACAGCGTCAGAAGCGTCTTGCCTGGGCTAAAGAGAAACAGGACTGGACTGCTGGTGAGTGGTCCAAAGTCATGTTCTCTGATGAAAGTAAATTTTGCATTTCCTTTGGAAATCAAGGTCCCAGAGTCTGGAGGAAAAGAAGAGAGGCACTTCATCCACGTTGCTTGAAGTCCAGTGTAAAGTTTCCACAGTCAGTGATGGTTTGGGGTGCCATGTCATCTGCTGTTGTTGGTCCATTGTGTTTTCTGAGGTCCAGGGTCAACGCAGCCACATACCAGGAAGTTTTAGAGCACTTCATGCTTCCTGCAGCTGACCAACTTTTTGGAGATGCAGATTTCATTTTCCAACAGGACTTGGCACCTGCACACAGTGCCAAAGCTACCAGTACCTGGTTGAAGGACCATGGTATCCCTGTTCTTAATTGGCCAGCAAACTCTCCTGACCTTAACCCCATAGAAAATCTATGGGGTATTGTGAAGAAGAAGATGCAATACACCAGACCCAACAATTCAGAAGAGCTAAAAGCCACTATTAGAGCAACCTGGGCTATCATAACACCTGAGCAGTGCCACAGACTGATCGACTCCATGCCACGCCGCATTGCTGCAGTAATACAGGCCAAAGGAGGCCCAACTAAATACTGAGTGCTGTACATGCTCATACTTTTCATGTTCATACTTTTCAGTTGGCCAACATTTCTATAAATCCTTTGTTTTTATTGGTCTTCAGTAATATTCTAATTTTCTGATATGATGAATTTGAGATTTTCATTTGTTGTCATTTGTAATCATCAAAATTAAACAAAATAAACATCTGAAATATATGAGTTTGTATGTAATGTATGAATATAATATACAAGTTTCACTTTTTAAATGGAATTACTGAAATCAATCTACTTTTTCATGATATTCTAATTTTATGACCAGCACCTGTAGATGCATTGTGTTCTGTCTGAGAGATAGTTTTTAAAGCACTCTATGGCAGAGTCACTTCTTCCAAGCTTGCAGAGTCTGGCTAAAAGTAGTTGGTGGTTGACAGAATCAAATGCCTTAGACAAATCCAGGAAACGGGCGGCACAATGATGTTTTTTGTCTAAGGCATTTATTATATCATTTAAAACAGACACAGCGGCTGTTATGGTGCTGTGACCTGCTCTGAACCTGACTGAGTTTCACACAGGAGGTTGTTGACTGTAAGGAACTGTTTTAGTTGGGAGTTGACTTGGGATTCAAGAATTTTAGCAAGTACTGACAGGTTTGATATTGGTCTATAATTATCCAGGTCTGTTGGCTCCCCTCCTTTTAGTAGAGGTAAAACGTAAGCTAACGTGATGCTTCCCCTGCCGTGCCTCACAGTGGGGATTATTATGGCTTCTATCAGACTGCTAACCTTTCCAGGTTTGATCAACCAACACAGAGATAAATGTTTAAAGGCGTTGGATGGATTAAATAACATTTGACACATGCTTCACTGGAATGTTTTTAGCAGCACAGGTGCTCCTCATGCTTTATTTCACCTTTTATTTCTCCAGAACCTGCTTTTCAGGAGCAACGCCTCCCAGAAAACAGTTTTTCTATCTTTGTGAGGCTCCAACGCTTTGATAAATTTCAGGGATCTGATTCCTTCTGTTTACACAAATCTGAAGGAAAAGCAGGATCAGAAAAAAAGGCTAAAACATAAATGCTGAGACACACCTGAGAGGAAGAATGCTCCAGCATTCTTCCTCTCAGGTGTGTGAAGCAGCAAACCGGCTCACAGGTGGAGGTGCAGAAATAATCAGCTAATGAAGGATGAATCTCTGAACGCCTGATTAACGAACCGCCGCTGTCTCGTCCATGCAGACACTTCTCCGCCATTCGCCAGGGCTTCAGGGTGTGGTGGAGGAAGGAGGAGGGCTCTGAGTATGCCGTCTACCTCACGCACGACCTGAGCATGCTGCGTCTGATCGAGACGTTCTGCGAGAGCGCCCCTCAGCTCATCCTGATGATCTACGTCATGCTCAGCACCAACCAGGCCAGGACGGTCCAGTGTGAGTCACCGCCGCCGCCGCCAAACCCGCTCCGATGGTGGACGGGAACGAGATGGAGGGAGGGAGAAGCTGAGAGAGTTCCTCCTGATCAGATGCACCTGGGGAGGATTATCAGGAATAACTCATTAGATTAACCAGATTAATCAAATTATCATAACAGATTGATGAGAAACTGGAGAATGAACTGAAACCAGAAATATTCAGAAAACATTCAGGATAAAAACTATGGAAGAGGATTAGGGCCAGTTAAAAAATAAACTTAAGAATAAAATTTACAGATTTTTGAATTTTATTTACGTTTAATATTGGGAAAATAAAGTCAGAGATTAAAGTCCGAATTCTGGGATTAAAGTCGGAATTCTGAGGAAAAAAGTCATAATTCTGAGATCAAGGTCGGAATTCTGACCTTTCCCCTTATTAAACTGAAATAATATTTAAAAAGCAGTAAACCTTTTTTTTCAGCTGCCCTAATTCTCTTCTGGATAAAACCAACTTGTTTGTCTTTAAAGTTCAAATAGAAATGAGCATCTAGAGCAGTTTTAAGGTGTGTGATGCTAGATTATCTTTTCTTTCTGTGGCTGCTCTAAATCGCACTAAAATGTTATAGAGAGAATTTCCCAGCATGCTGGCCGCCTCTCGATGAGTCAGGTGACCGAACCCAGCTGTGATGTCACTGTAGTCAAACGTCGTCCGGCGGGTTTATAGAAACACTACGTCACTCTGAAAGGATCGTTAAAACGTCACTAAAATGGTCTGTTGTAGGAATGGCTTTGGATCGGGAAAAGGAATGTTTGATTAAAGACTCGGTTTGGCATCAAACTTTGATCAAGAAAGTAAATAGATTAAAACAATTAAAGGTCAGGTTGCAATACACTTTAAACAAACACCAAAAAGTAAGTAATTAAATTGTTGAGGTTTATTTTTTTCGTACAAAACTAAGGAGATAAACTAAAGTGGAAAACAAAAACTAAGGAGATAAACTAAGGAGATAAACTAAAGTGAAAAACAAAAACTTAGGAGACAAACTAAAGTGGAAAAACTAGGGAGATAAACTAAAGTGAAAAACTAAGGAGATAAACTAAAGTGGAAAAATTAAGGAGATAAACTAAAGTGAAAAACAAAAACTAAGGAGATAAACTAAGGAGATAAACTAAAGTGAAAAACAAAAACTAAGGAGATAAACTAAGGAGATAAACTAAAGTGAAAAACAAAAACTAAGGAGATAAACTAAGGAGATAAACTAAAGTGAAAAACAAAAACTTAGGAGACAAACTAAAGTGGAAAAACTAGGGAGATAAACTAAAGTGAAAAACTAAGGAGATAAACTAAAGTGGAAAAATTAAGGAGATAAACTAAAGTGAAAAACAAAAACTAAGGAGATAAACTAAAGTGAAAAACAAAAACTTAGGAGACAAACTAAAGTGGAAAAACTAGGGAGATAAACTAAAGTGTAAAATCTAAGGAGAAAAACTTAGGAGATAAACTAAAGAGAAAAACCAAGGAGATAAACTAAAGTGAAAAACCAAGGAGAGGCATGAAGTGCCTGGTTGAAGGTTTTTTTTTTTTTTTTGTTCTTTTCGGGGGGGGGGGGGGCGGTTCTGGTTGGGTGGCCGGCGCGGGATGGGTGGGCCCCGGTCCCGGGGGGGGCTCTTGCGGGGGGTGGTCCGGTCCGTGTGCGGGGTGGGGGGCCGGGCTTGAAGCAGGAAAGAGATGGGTTGGTGTGGCGGTGTCGCCGCTCCCCTCCCCTCACATCCGGATTTTAGGTTCACTTATGGGGTCATCCGATAGTCCCGGGACCGACCACCGGTGTCACCGGGTTTTTGGTCCTGGTATTATTGGATGTGAGTGTTATGTGTGAATGTGTGTCTGCGTTGTTATTTTCTTTATTTATTATTATTATTATTTTATTCAATTTTTTTTTTTTTTTTTTTTTTCCTGTGGTACGAGTGGGGGCACTAGGGAGGGAAGGCATGATTGAGATGGTGTGTTTTTTTTTTTGTTTTTTTTTTCTTTCCCAGGTTGGGGTCTCAACCGCACCCTCTCCCAAATACATCTCAAGTCTCCGCTAAGTGCGGAGCCCATTCCCCCCGTCCTGCTCTCCCTCCGCTGGCTGGCGTCGGGGCTCACCGGTGCACTGTTGGAGCTGGGGGTGGATGCCCGGGGGACTGCTGGCTCATTCCTGGCGGCCTCTCCACTGGCCCCGGCCGGCCGGGGCTTTGCTGGGGCTCCTGTCTGGGGGTGGGGTGCCCTTGGGGCCTCGGATCCCTGGGGCCTGGGACTGGATCCGCTTCGGGGTGGGGCTGGGTGTTGTTCGGGGATTTTCGGGGTCGGTGCCGGTGCCTTCGCTACGATGCCGGTTCCTGGGCGGTGTTTCTTTCCTATGCCGGTTCTGTGGTATCGGTTCGGGGAGGGGGGGAGCTGCGCGGCATGGTGGGGTGCGGGTCTTGGGTCCTGTTTTGGGCTCTGGTTTTTCCGCTCGCACTTCTCCTCTTGCCTATTTATTTTAATTGTAATTATTAATTAATTTATTTTTTTACCTTTTTATTTTTTATTTTTTTTTTTTTTTTTTTTTTTTTTTTTTTTTTCTCTTCCTCGGTGGGGGGGAGCGGTTGCGGGCGGGTCGGTGTCTGGTGTCCGCTGTCGCATTTTTTTTTTTTTTTCTTCTCTTTTTTTCTTTGGGGGGTTTGGCATGTCTGTTTTCTCGGGGGGCAGGCGGGCCTGCTGGGTGGGGGTCCTGCTGGCGGCGCGCCGCTGGTGTGTGGGGGTCCGGGCGGCTCCGGCGGGGGTAGTGTTGGGGGGCCGGTCTGGGCGGGCTGGCTGCGCTGGCTGGGTATTCGGGTGGGTTTTCCCTCCTGGAGGCATGGCGGGGCTGCTCTGTTCCCACTGATCGCGGCGGGTGGGGCTGCGGGGCGGGTGTGGGCCTGGGGTGGCTATGGCCGGCGCGTGGTGGGGGGCCGGGGCGGCGGAGCTGCTCTGGCCGCGTGTCGGGGCCTGGTGCGGGCTGCGGGGGGGGTGGCGGACGTGGCTGGGCTGCTTTGGCATCGTCCGGTGGGGGGGGCGGCGCGGTTCGCTCCGCTCTGGCTTTGTGCTGCCCCTCGGGCTGCTGGGGGGGGTGGTTGCGCCGGCTGCGGTCTGCTCCTCTTGCGGTTTTGCGCCGGGCGGCTTTTCTGCTCTCGGGCTGATTCTGTGCGCGGTGTGTTTCGTTGCGCGCTGTTGGCATCGGTCTTGGTGGGGTGGGGCTGCGCTTTTGGCCGGGGGGGCGTTTTGGGGGGGGTCCCGCGGCGCTCGTGGCCGGTTCGCGGCGGATGCGCATGGGCCCCGGCCGGGGGCGGGGCCGTCTTAGTGTTTTCCTGGGTGGTGCGGTCGCGGTGGGTGTTGCGGCCGGTCGCCGGGGCTTGGTGCGGGGGGGCGGGGCGTGTTTCGGTGCTCTGTGGGGCTGGGGCGTTTCGGTCGGCGCCGTGGGGGGGCTGGTGTTCGGCGCCCGGCCCTACTTCGGGGTGGCCGGCTGCCGGCGGGGCCCGCGGACTCGTCCCCGCGGCTCCCCGGGGCGCCGGCATGGCGGTGGCTGGGGGGCTTCCTCGTGGCTGTCTCTCCTCCTGCCTTGGTGGGGTCTGATTTCCGGGGCTGGCCCCGCCTTGGTGCCTTCGCTTCTGGGGTCCCCTTGGGCGCCTGGGGCTTTGGGTCTCCCGGCGCTGGACTCAGTGCTCTGGGGGGTGTGCCTCTCCGGCTCTCCACAACCACTATTGAGCATTTTTTTCTATGGTTAAAACTTTACATGCACAAGTTCACCCTCACAAACAACTACAGGTGCTAGGCTTCAGGTACTCAGAGATTCACTTCCAAACAGAAACCCCACATTCATATCTTCAGGTAACACAGAGTACATGTCAGACTTAATAATATTACTTTAGTGATAGTTTCAAGGTGTTTGCTTTATTGTATATCTCGTACCATGTTTTTTGGTTGTGCTGTTCTTTTTTCTTTTTTTTTCTTTTTTTTCTCCATCTCATTACAGGTGTTGAAGCAGACTGAAAATGTTTTGTCATTGTCTCCTTCCTATCTCCTCTTTCTTTCATCTTTTGTCCTGTTTTTTTCTTTTTCTTTTTCCTTCTTCTTCTTCTGTTTTTCTGCTCTACTTACATTGCAGTGTCCATATGAACTGTAAAACTCCCTGCATAATTATAATAAAGCAATTTATATACATGAAACAAGTGGAGCGGTATGGCAATTGCGATACCGCTACACTTGTGAAAGTAAAATCTGTTGGGCTCCTTTTGGCATCAAGACAATTATTCTTATTGCCACCTTGCCAGACAGGACACTGTAGAAAAAAAAAAAAAAAAAAAAAAAAAAAAAAAAAAAAAAAAAAAAAAACCAAGGAGATAAACTAAAGTGAAAAACAAAAATTAAGGAGATAAACTAAACTGAAAAACAAAAACTAAGGAGATAAACTAAAGTGAAAAACCAAGGAGATAAACTAAAGTGAAAAACCTAGGAGATAAACTAAAGTGAAAAACAAAAACTTAGGAGACAAACTAAAGTGGAAAAACTAGGGAGATAAACTAAAGTGTAAAAATCTAATGAGAAAAACTTAGGAGATAAACTAAAGAGAAAAACCAAGGAGATAAACTAAAGAGAAAAACCAAGGAGATAAACTAAAGTGAAAAACCAAGGAGATAAACTAAAGTGAAAAACCAAGGAGATAAACTAAAGTGAAAAACAAAAATTAAGGAGATAAACTAAACTGAAAAACAAAAATTAAGGAGATAAACTAAACTGAAAAACAAAAACTAAGGAGATAAACTAAAGTGAAAAACCAAGGAGATAAACTAAAGTGAAAAACCAAGGAGATAAACTAAACTGAAAAACAAAAATTAAGGAGATAAACTAAACTGAAAAACAAAAACTAAGGAGATAAACTAAAGTGAAAAACTAAGGAGATAAACTAAGGAGAAAAACTTAGGAGATAAACTAAAGTGAAAAACCAAGGAGATAAACTAAAGTGAAAAACCAAGGAGATAAACTAAAGTGAAAAACCAAGGAGATAAACTAAAGTGAAAAACAAAAACTATGGAGATAAACTAAAGTAAAAAACTAAGGAGATAAACTAAAGTGAAATACTAAGGTGATAAACTAAGGCAATAAACTAAGGAGAATCAGTAATCAGTGTCGTTTTTCACAGCCATCTTGGATTCAGTCTTCAGGATGAAAACTATTATTAGTCTTAGTCTCATGTTAGTCATTATAAGTGATGGTTTTAGATTAAAACTTAAAAAGATTTTAGTGTAGTTTTAGTCCCTTTTATGTTGCAAAAAAAAAATCACAATAGAAGGAAACATTACCATCATATTTAAATAGATAGAAACAAAAACAATGAGAGAAATATTTAAAGATCTATCTACCTTTTTATCTGGATCTTTATCCAGAAATAAACATAAAGTAATAAAATGTTTTATTTGGATATAATTTAGGGATTCCTTTTGGTAGAAATGAAAGAATGTTTAGCATCACCGCTTGTGAGCTGCAAGAAATAAAATCTGGATAGTAAAGGGATTATTTATACCTGGCAGAGGATGATCAGCCACATCTAGTTTATTAAGCAGCGAGAGCAGGAAGAGCCGTACGGCTGAGAGCGAACCATCAGAGCGGAGCGTAAAGCGCGGACTCTGAGCTAAGCTATGCAAAGACGCATTTCTGCACAAGAACGGCTGGAAGATCAGAGCAGAGTCAGAGTTCAGTGCGCAGTAGCGGATCATTCTGGGTTATTTTCTCAAACCTTCCGCCGCCGCCATGATCCATCTGTGCTCCTGCAGCGCCGCGCGGCAGATGGGCGGCAGGATCAAACGGCTGATACTGCTTTGCTGATTAAAGCACCATGATTAAACGTTTAAACGTCTGACAGAACACCCGCTAATTTTTATTTAGTCTCGTTGACTAAAACTCAAACCTGTGACTAGTCAGTTTTCGTTATCGTCAACGAAATGATTTCGTCATCTTCTCTGTTGATTAAAACACTGCTTTGACGTATTCAGTTTTGTACATAGTATCAAATGAGAAACGGAGAAATTATGTGTTTTTTATTTGAACTTTAAAAATGTTCTGTCAGAAATCCTCCAGTTTAAATGTAGGGAAGAGGAATTGAGCTCCTGGAAAAAAAAAAAAAAAGCTTATTTTTTTATTTTCATTTTAGTTTATTATGTGAAAAAAGTCTGAATTGTGACGGTGTCTTCTGGACGGATGAGTCCCCTGTACCGATGTTGGACCACGATGGACAGAAGCATGTTAGCAAATGTAGCAGCTGTAGGGCACGGCGGTGGAGGCATCATGGTGTCCATGCTGGTATCTGAAATGCAGGTTATGGTTGGGTCAGAACGGAGTGAGCGGTTCTGATCCGGTTCTGATCCGGTTCTGATCCGTCTCTCCTCCTATGTGTCTCTGCAGTCGTGAGCGTCGCCGCCTCCACCATGTCCATCGCCTGGATGGTGGTGGACTACCACCGCTCCCTGCGCTCCTTCCTGCCTGATAAAGCCAAGCAGCGCTGGGGCCCCTCGCTCATCTACTTCCTGTGGAACCTGCTGCTGATTGGCCCCCGCGTGGGGGCCCTGGCCCTCTTCTCCTCTGTCCTGCCCGTTCTCATCGCCCCTCACTTCCTGCTGCTGTGGCTGGTGTTTGTGGTGTGGGTGTGGAAGCAGAGCACCGCCTTCATGGACAGCGCCGGCGGGGAGTGGCTGTACCGGGCCACTGTGGGCCTCATCTGGTACTTCAGCTGGTTTAACGTGGCCGAGGGCCGCACGCTGGGCCGCAGCCTCATCTACCACTCCTTCATCGCTGTGGATGTGGTCATCCTGCTGGCCACCTGGTGGAGCTACCGAGACCTGGTGCAGAGCCGGGCGTACAGCCTCACCCTCATCATCAGCCTTCCTCTCGCCTACCTGCTGGGTCTCCTCTTCAAAGTCCTTTACTACCGCTGCTTCCACCCCAAACTGTTCAGGCCCCCGGACAGGGAGCCCAGGCTGCCCCACGACCTGCCCGACGCTGACGTCACCTTCAGGAGCCTCTCTGTCCAGGACGTGGAGCCGGTCCCCCAGCTGCTCAACCGGCGCATGGCGAGCCAAGCTGCTCGTTTCTACCCCGCCAGGCGAGCCGTTGACACGTCTGATGTCACCAGCTGAGCTGCAGAGATCCTCCATCTTCCTGTTTGTGGTCCGTCTGCAGAGACCTGCTGCAGCAGCACAGACCGACAGGAAGAAGAAGCTCTTCATGGACAAAAGCTAAAAAACTGTCGAGTTCCATCGTTTAAACATTTTTTTCTAATGATTTTACTGACAAATTCCCAGTTAAAAAAAAAGTTTTTTTTCCCTAAATATTCCCTCAGATTGATCATAATCTGTTCCCAGGCTTATATTTTTACTAAATCAAAAGAAATATTGTTTCGGCAGTAATGAGGTTAGCATCAGTGTTAGCATCAAACTCAGAGGGAATCAGTTCATGGAAAACCTGCTTCCTTTATCGTCCTGCTTGATTTCAGGTCAATAAATCGAAGCGGAACAAAAATTTAAATCCCAGAATCCATAAAAGTTTAATTCCTCCTTCAGTTCCTCTATTGAACACTAGATGGAGACAAACAGAAACAAACCTTCAGAGAACCAGTTTGCTCCCAGATAGGAAGCTAGACTGGGACGGACTCCTGTGCTGCGCTCTGATTGGCTGTTCTGGACATTTCTGACCAGGAAGTTGGTCCAAAGAACCTCCAGAATCCTCCAACAGAGACCAGAACAGAACTTTAACCTGGGAGATGAGTTACGGGGATGTTCCCCTATAGATATATATGGTGTTACTGGTTTCTGTCCACAGCAGCCGGAAACGTCCAACATCTACCTCAGGTGGACCGTCCGCCTCCAGATGACATCCTGCAGACACACACCTGGACCTGCCTCTATAACCTCAGTATCATCCTGACCCATTTCCACCTGGTTCTGACTGACAGGCGATTTTTCCCTCTGGTTACCATAGAGACGGGATCTGGCCATATTAAGCAGGAGGAGATGATGATTTAAGACTTTTATGGGATGTGAGGATTGATTCTGTTTAAATGTTTGGATGTATAAAAAAAAAAGATTCTGCTGCCTCTGAGTCTGAATGTTGGACCATCTGCTGGTCCACCACAGGTCCTGCTGCAGCATCTGATGACGGGTCAGATGGTCCACCACAGGTCCTGCTGCAGCAGCTGGTCTCTGATGGGTCAGATGGTCCACCACAGGTCCTGCTGCAGCAGCTGGTCTCTGACGGGTCAGATGGTCCACCACAGGTCCTGCTGCAGCAGCTGGTCTCTGATGGGTCAGATGGTCCACCACAGGTCCTGCTGCAGCAGCTGGTCTCTGACGGGTCAGATGGTCCACCACAGGTCCTGCTGCAGCAGCTGGTCTCTGACGGGTCAGATGGTCCACCACAGGTCCTGCTGCAGCATCTGATGACGGGTCAGATGGTCCACCACAGGTCCTGCTGCAGCAGCTGGTCTCTGATGGGTCAGATGGTCCACCACAGGTCCTGCTGCAGCAGCTGGTCTCTGACGGGTCAGATGGTCCACCACAGGTCCTGCTGCAGCAGCTGGTCTCTGACGGGTCAGATGGTCCACCACAGGTCCTGCTGCAGCAGCTGGTCTCTGACGGGTCAGATGGTCCACCACAGGTCCTGCTGCAGCAGCTGGTCTCTGACGGGTCAGATGGTCCACCACAGGTCCTGCTGCAGCAGCTGGTCTCTGACGGGTCAGATGGTCCACCACAGGTCCTGCTGCAGCATCTGATGACGGGTCAGATGGTCCACCACAGGTCCTGCTGCAGCAGCTGGTCTCTGATGGGTCAGATGGTCCACCACAGGTCCTGCTGCAGCAGCTGGTCTCTGATGATGGGTCAGATGGTCCACCACAGGTCCTGCTGCAGCAGCTGGTCTCTGATGATGGGTCAGATGGTCCACCACAGGTCCTGCTGCAGCAGCTGGTCTCTGACGGGTCAGATGGTCCACCACAGGTCCTGCTGCAGCAGCTGGTCTCTGATGACGGGTCAGATGGTCCACCACAGGTCCTGCTGCAGCAGCTGGTCTCTGATGATGGGTCAGATGGTCCACCACAGGTCCTGCTGCAGCAGCTGGTCTCTGATGATGGGTCAGATGGTCCACCACAGGTCCTGCTGCAGCAGCTGGTCTCTGACGGGTCAGATGGTCCACCACAGGTCCTGCTGCAGCAGCTGGTCTCTGACGGGTCAGATGGTCCACCACAGGTCCTGCTGCAGCAGCTGGTCTCTGACGGGTCAGATGGTCCACCACAGGTCCTGCTGCAGCAGCTGGTCTCTGACGGGTCAGATGGTCCACCACAGGTCCTGCTGCAGCAGCTGGTCTCTGACGGGTCAGATGGTCCACCACAGGTCCTGCTGCAGCATCTGATGACGGGTCAGATGGTCCACCACAGGTCCTGCTGCAGCAGCTGGTCTCTGACGGGTCAGATGGTCCACCACAGGTCCTGCTGCAGCAGCTGGTCTCTGATGACGGGTCAGATGGTCCACCACAGGTCCTGCTGCAGCAGCTGGTCTCTGATGATGGGTCAGATGGTCCACCACAGGTCCTGCTGCAGCAGCTGGTCTCTGATGACGGGTCAGATGGTCCACCACAGGTCCTGCTGCAGCAGCTGGTCTCTGATGACGGGTCAGATGGTCCACCACAGGTCCTGCTGCAGCAGCTGGTCTCTGACGGGTCAGATGGTCCACCACAGGTCCTGCTGCAGCAGCTGGTCTCTGACGGGTCAGATGGTCCACCACAGGTCCTGCTGCAGCAGCTGGTCTCTGACGGGTCAGATGGTCCACCACAGGTCCTGCTGCAGCAGCTGGTCTCTGACGGGTCAGATGGTCCACCACAGGTCCTGCTGCAGCAGCTGGTCTCTGACGGGTCAGATGGTCCACCACAGGTCCTGCTGCAGCAGCTGGTCTCTGACGGGTCAGATGGTCCACCACAGGTCCTGCTGCAGCAGCTGGTCTCTGATGGGTCAGATGGTCCACCACAGGTCCTGCTGCAGCAGCTGGTCTCTGATGGCGGCTCGGCTTGTTTGCATGCTGCCCTGAACTTTGCATCTGTCCGTTTGCTCAGGGTGACGTCAGTGAAGCCGTCTGCGTGGTTGGTTCAGTCTCTCTGCTCTACCTGTGGCGTTGGGTCCACATGTTCTCACATGTTCTCCTGCTGCACGTTACCCTCATGCCGTCTGGTTCCTGCTGTTGCACAGCAGAGCTGCGGTTTTCCTTTAAGAGGCTCACCCAGTGGGCGGAGTTTGGGAAGTCTTTTGAACTTTGGCTTTCGGTTCTTGTTTAATAAGCTGTCAGCAGCAGTAATGTTCCTGCTCAGGAACTGTAAGCATGGCTGTGTTTGAGTTTTCTCCGTTGGATGTCATCCTCGCTTCCTGTGGTCTGCCCCTCTTCCTGTTCGACATAGTGCTGGACATCTGGGCTGCAGTGGAGTTCTATAAGGAGGGGAAATACTGGTGTCTGGCTGTGCTGCTGCTGCTGCTGATCGGCTCCTCTGTCCTGGCTCAGCTCTTCAGCTGGCTCTGGTACAGCTACGATAACTTTAATTTAAACACCACAGTGGAAAAAGGAGTGGAGCCCTGCCTCGGAGTCCTGCATTACGTCCAGCTGGGGATCTACGTCAGGTGTGTCAGCAGCTCCTCCATGTCTTTGATCTGTTCTTTCAGCAGGACTTTAGTTTCTGTATCAGGGTGGAACCTGCTTATCTCGCCTCCTGTTCCTGCAAAGGTTCTGGTTTACAGGAAGCAGCAGCTGAAGCGTTAAATGGCAGGAAAACCCGAATGGATCCAGAACTGAATTAAAAGTTTAGATCTGAGACCTGCGGCTCTTTGTACCCTTTGGATCTTAATAGAGGATAAAATGTATAAAAAAAGCTAAACAATGTGCTAACATATTAACAGTCTTATAAGCTTTAGTGGTTTTTATAAGATGGAAAATAACTTTAAAAGAACCAGAAATGTTTTTAGAGCCATTTTCTCTCATTCCACTGTAACAAGTACAGAGCAACCAAATTTACTGTAGCCCCTCCCCATGGGGAGCAGGGTGGGGTTAAGGGTCTTGCTCAGGGACCTACAGTGGCAGTCTGTGGGAGTGGGGCCTGAACTCAGAACCACTCTAAGCTCTTACCACTACGACGCCATTTTTTTTATTTCGTTTTTGGAAATGATGTGTTTTAATTTGTCAAAAATATATTAAAAGCTAAAAATAGCTAAATTGTTGGCTGAATAAAATGGCATCTAATTAGTTAAAGTAAATGAGTAAAAACATTTCCAGGTTTTTCTTAATTTACTATGAAATTCATTTCAGTTTATTTCTTTATTGAAATTTATTGAATTCATTATGAATTATATAAAAAAAATTTTTAATGATGACTGAGAATCTCCACCAGCACATAATAAATTATAAAACATCAAATAAATAAAAATATTTAGATATTTGCTTAATGTTTCAATATTTAAAAAAATTCTTTCTTTATATAAATTTAAGCATTAAATATTAACCTAAGCTAATGCTAAAATAAAGAGTTATGGACGTGAGCATTTTAAAGAAACGTCTAATAATTTGGTCTCAGTATTTATTAAGATTCGATTAAATTAAACCATAAATGATTTATTGGCTGGAAAGAGAAATCCGATTTTCTTCAGTAATGGGATGTTAGCCGTCATTAACAGCTTCCTAAATAACCAATTTATTCTCGCTGGAATAATTCCCTCCATGTTTTCTTCAATCTGAGGATTTACCTTTGGTTGGAAGGCCTCATTACCATCACCATAATCAGGCCTGAAGGTTTTAGAGCTTTCCCTGATTTCCATTGATTGCTGATGAACAGGCTGCTGCTGAAGCAGGGAACCGTCTAAAACCTGCAGGACAGCGGCTTTGGGAAGACCAGCCATAATCTGTAAGGACCTGGATTAGGCCGCCCCATAATCTGAAATTATTCCTGTCAGAAGAACTAAATCTGTAAAGTCTAACTTTAGACCTGAACCAATTTGGGCTTTAAAAGAAATTCCAACCGACTTTAGATCAGCTGCATTCCTCCTGTCTGGTTTGGTGGGATGGTAGTTCCTGATGTCTCCACTAGGGGTTAATCTCTTCCACACACACCAGGTTTCCAATCGGACCGGCAGCTTCTGCTGCATCATCAGAGAAGTCTGCCTTCCGCCTGTCAGAGGAAACAGGTTTAATGATGAGTCATGCTCCAGGTTCGAGTGGAGCAGTTCCTCAGAAGCATTTTATTGACTTTGTGTAACCTGGTTTTTCCAGACATTTTGCTGTCATGGAGACCGCCGTGAAGAGCTGCAACGGAGGAAGTGAGCCCAAGGATTTGGCCGTGTCGCTGAACCACGACCTGAGCATGCTGAGGATCATCGAGACCTTCTCAGAGAGCGCTCCTCAGATCGTCCTGATGCTCACCGTCATCCTGCAGGAGGATCGTCCGGATTCCATCACAGGTTCACATTTCTTCTAACCTTTACCAGCCTGGAGAAACAAGCTGCTCTCAGACCAAACCTCCATTCCTACGAATCTCAGCCCTGATCGGTCAAAAGCTGCAGCTTGGTCTGCTTTTTAAAACTCAAACCTGATAGATTAGCTGAATGGTTGCTATGGTGATTCCCCCCTTTTCCTGGGGAGCCTCAGTGGACAGAAGCAGACGGTGAAGCTGAAAGATTATTGGTTGAACTGTGATCATCTGAACCAGTTATTCAGATTTATTTATGGAGCTTTAAGTGCAGAAGTGATCAAAGGTCTGAGTAGGTCAATAAAAAAAGAAATAAAAACATAAAAAAGGCATGAAGAACAATGGCTGCAGTAATACCAACCGGTTAAATCAGTGAATAAATAAAAACTCAATGACAGCAGCTGCTAGAAAGTTAATTCTAGATGTGAAGAATTTTATTTGAAACTCATTTTGACCAGATATCAGGAATACACGTTCAGTCAATCAAATGCATATCAAAACGGCTTGCCATAGCAGGTTGGGACCACAGTAACATTACGGGTTTATTTCTTGATATGGTAGTACATTAATGTATCTATTCAGGTGAAATCATCTGTCAGCAGGTGAAGAATAAAAACATGACCTAACAGGTAGAACCTGTTCATCATCTCATGGGTTCCTCCTCACTTTGATTCAGTCTCTTTTACACAGTAAATACTAGGTTTCTGTTTGCAGCTGCTGTGGATGTTATCGTCCCAATAAATGGTCGTTATTAGCGGTAATTATTCCCATAGAATGGCTTCAGACTGTGCCAGGAGGCTCACTAGATTTTTATTACTAAATAAATCCTAATCCTAACCCTAAAGTAATCCCCCCCCCCCCGCAGAATTCATCTATTTATATTTCAGTAGTTCTTCATGTACTGTAAGAATGAATAAAAATGAAAACAAAAACATTTAAATCTCATATCCTGACACTGACTGAAAGAATCCTCTCCCTATAAATATTTAATTATGTGAATTAGACATGCGATGTTTGGTTTTAAAACCTTGTGTGTGGGTGTGGTAGGACCTAGGTAATGATTTAAAAAAAAAATTTTAATGGTTAAAACTACAACAAAAATCGGGTTAAATCAGGAAAAAAACAACGTGATTATAAACAGAACGGAGACAGAGAACAGTCTGACTCATGCCGTTTCTCAATTCACAATAACGCGAGTACGGACTCGTGTTCGTGTTGCTGACCAGGTTAGCTCTGGGGAGAACGTAACTATGGCAACAGAAACAGAGGTTGAGGAAACTCTCATACAATGGAAAACTAGTTTCCCTGATTTCAGGTTTAGAAAACTTACAGAAAACCTGCTTATTGAAACGAAACCCTGGAGGTTCAGTTATTGTTAATATTGTTTGGACATGTCCGACGTTTCGTCTCATAGTTAGACCTCATTGTTAGACCTCATTGTTAGACCTCATAGTTAGACCTCATAGTTAGACCTCATAGTTAGACCTCATAGTTAGACCTCATTCATAGACCTCATAGTTAGACCTCATTGTTAGACCTCATAGTTAGACCTCATAGTTAGACCTCATTGTTAGACCTCATAGTTAGACCTCATAGTTAGACCTCATAGTTAGACCTCATTCATAGACCTCATAGTTAGACCTCATTGTTAGACCTCATAGTTAGACCTCATAGTTAGACCTCATTGTTAGACCTCATAGTTAGACCTTATTATTAGACCTCATAGTTAGACCTTATTGTTAGACCTCATAGTTAGACCTCATAGTTAGACCTCATAGTTAGACCTCATAGTTAGACCTCATAGTTAGACCTCATTCATAGACCTCATAGTTAGACCTCATTGTTAGACCTCATAGTTAGACCTCATAGTTAGACCTCATTGTTAGACCTCATTGTTAGACCTCATAGTTAGACCTCATAGTTAGACCTCATAGTTAGACCTCATAGTTAGACCTCATTGTTAGACCTCATTGTTAGACCTCATAGTTAGACCTCATAGTTAGACCTCATTGTTAGACCTCATAGTTAGACCTCATAGTTAGACCTCATTGTTAGACCTCATAGTTAGACCTCATAGTTAGACCTCATAGTTAGACCTCATTCATAGACCTCATAGTTAGACCTCATTGTTAGACCTCATAGTTAGACCTCATAGTTAGACCTCATTGTTAGACCTCATAGTTAGACCTTATTGTTAGAACTCATAGTTAGACCTCATAGTTAGACCTCATAGTTAGACCTCATTCATAGACCTCATAGTTAGACCTCATAGTTAGACCTCATTGTTAGACCTCATAGTTAGACCTCATAGTTAGACCTCATAGTTAGACCTCATAGTTAGACCTCATAGTTAGACCTCATTGTTAGACCTCATAGTTAGACCTCATAGTTAGACCTCATAGTTAGACCTCATTCATAGACCTCATAGTTAGACCTCATTGTTAGACCTCATTGTTAGACCTCATTGTTAGACCTCATAGTTAGACCTCATAGTTAGACCTCATTGTTAGACCTCATAGTTAGACCTTATTATTAGACCTCATAGTTAGACCTTATTGTTAGAACTCATAGTTAGACCTCATAGTTAGACCTCATAGTTAGACCTCATAGTTAGACCTCATTCATAGACCTCATAGTTAGACCTCATTGTTAGACCTCATAGTTAGACCTCATAGTTAGACCTCATTGTTAGACCTCATAGTTAGACCTCATAGTTAGACCTCATAGTTAGACCTCATTCATAGACCTCATAGTTAGACCTCATTGTTAGACCTCATAGTTAGACCTCATAGTTAGACCTCATAGTTAGACCTCATTGTTAGACCTCATAGTTAGACCTTATTATTAGACCTCATAGTTAGACCTTATTGTTAGAACTCATAGTTAGACCTCATAGTTAGACCTCATAGTTAGACCTCATAGTTAGACCTCATAGTTAGACCTCATTCATAGACCTCATAGTTAGACCTCATAGTTAGACCTCATAGTTAGACCTCATAGTTAGACCTCATTGTTAGACCTCATAGTTAGACCTTATAATTAGACCTCATAGTTAGACCTTATTGTTAGAACTCATAGTTAGACCTCATAGTTAGACCTCATAGTTAGACCTCATAGTTAGACCTCATTCATAGACCTCATAGTTAGACCTCATTGTTAGACCTCATAGTTAGACCTCATAGTTAGACCTCATTGTTAGACCTCATAGTTAGACCTCGAAATTAGACCTCATAGTTAGACCTCATAGTTAGACCTCATTCATAGACCTCATAGTTAGACATCATAGATAGACCTCATAGTTAGACCTCATTGTTACACCTCATTGTTAGACCTCATAGATAGACATCATTCATAGACCTCATAGTTAGACCTTATTATTAGACCTCATAGTTAGACCTTATTGTTAGAACTCATAGTTAGACCTCATTGTTAGACCTCATAGTTAGACCTCATTGTTACACCTCATTTTTATACCTCATAGATAGACATCATTCATAGACCTCATTGTTAGACATCATTCATAGACCTCTTAGTTAGACCTTATTATTAGACCTCATAGTTAGACCTTATTGTTAGAACTCATAGTTAGACCTCATAGTTAGACCTCATAGTTAGACCTTATTGTTAGAACTCATAGTTAGACCTCATTGTTAGACCTCATAGTTAGACCTCATTGTTACACCTCATTTTTATACCTCATAGATAGACATCATTCATAGACCTCATTGTTAGACCTCATAGTTAGACATCATTCATAGACCTCTTAGTTAGACCTTATTATTAGACCTCATAGTTAGACCTTATTGTTAGAACTCATAGTTAGACCTCATAGTTAGACCTCATAGTTAGACCTCATAGTTAGACCTCATAGTTAGACCTTATTGTTAGAACTCATAGTTAGACCTCATTCATAGACCTCATAGTTAGACCTCATTCATAGACCTCATAGTTAGACATCATAGATAGACCTCATAGTTAGACCTCATTGTTACACCTCATTGTTAGACCTCATAGACATCATTCATAGACCTCATAGTTAGACCTTATTATTAGACCTCATAGTTAGACCTTATTGTTAGAACTCATAGTTAGACCTCATTGTTAGACCTCATAGTTAGACCTCATTGTTACACCTCATTTTTATACCTCATAGATAGACATCATTCATAGACCTCATTGTTAGACCTCATAGTTAGACATCATTCATAGACCTCATTGTTAGACCTCATAGTTAGACATCATTCATAGACCTCTTAGTTAGACCTTATTATTAGACCTCATAGTTAGACCTTATTGTTAGAGCTCATAGTTAGACCTCATTGTTAGACCTCATAGACCTCATTGTTACACCTCATTGTTAGACCTCATAGATAGGCATCATTCATAGACCTCATTGTTAGACCTCATAGTTAGACATCATTCATAGACCTCATAGTTAGACCTTATTATTAGACCTCATAGTTAGACCTTATTGTTAGAACTCATAGTTAGACCTCATTGTTAGACCTCATAGTTAGACCTCATTGTTACATTTCATTGTTAGACCTGGTTTGGATTATCTGAGTGTGCAGCTGTTGCAGCTGTCCAGAGGAATTCCACCCGAAGTTAAGTTATTTTCTCTGTGATATCTCTAACTGACTACTTTAAAACATAGCACCTTCTGCTGCACTTTTCTACTGAGCACTTGTCAGTTTCACACTGTTTTATTTCTGATAGCAAGGAGTAGCTAGCCTAGGCTAGCGCTAGCTTAGCATTGCTATGGCTTCTCTCTCTCCCTCCCTTGACTCTTTTCCAACTCTTCCTTCTTCCTCTCCTCTCTCCTGCTCTCTGTGTCAGATGTTCAGTTATTCCTCTGCCTCCTTTAGTGATAATGGGATGTGTAATAAGTGTAGTATTTTTGTAGCTTTGGAGGCGAGGGTGTCAGAGTTAGAATCCAGGCTTCAGGCTGTTGAACATCCAGGAGTTAAAGTAGGCCCCCCACGTAGCTGTCCTCCAAAAGTGCCTGAGCAGCCAGGCGATTGGGTAACTGTACGCAGAAAGCGTAGTCGTGGATCTCTGCCCACTGGTCACCACCAGCCCGTTCACGTTTCTAACCGGTTTTCCCCACTCAGTGACACACCCACTGAGAAGCCCACTCTGGTGATTGGCAGCTCCATAGTCAGAAACGTGGCATTAGAGACACCAGGGACCATAGTCAAATGTTTGCCGGGGGCCAGAACGGGCGACATCAAATCCTACCTGAAACTACTGGCTAAGGATAAGGTTAAATACAGTAAGATTGTTATTCACGCTGGTGGTAATGACACCCGGTTACGCCGATCGGAGGTCACTAAAATTTGTGTTGCTTCGGTGTGTAAGTTTGCCAAAAAAATGTCGGACTCCGTAATTTTCTCTGGTCCCCTCCCTGATCTGACCAGTGATGACATGTTTAGCCGCATGTCGTCATTCAATCGCTGGTTGTCTAGGTGGTGCCCTGAAAACAACGTGGGCTACATTAATAATTGGCAATCCTTTTGGGGAAAGCCTGGTCTGATTCGGAGAGACGGCATCCATCCCACTTTGGATGGTGCAGCTCTTCTTTCTAGGAATCTGGCCACATTTATTAGTCCTCCAAAACCCTGACCACCCAGGGTGCAGACCAGGAAGCAGAGTTGTAGTTTAACACACATCTCTGCAGCTTCTCTACTGTTACCCACTCTTTACTCCATCCAGACAGTGTCTTGCCCACGACCAAAATCTAATAAATTAGCAAATATTCCTAAAGGAGTAAATCATGATAATCTAATTAAAATAAAAATAACTCCAATTGGGGAAAAAGTTAAAACAATTAAATGCGGTCTGTTTAACATAAGATCTCTTTCCTCTAAAAGTCTGCTAGTTAATGACTTGATTTGTGATAATCACATTGACTTGTGTTGCCTTACAGAAACCTGGCTGCAGCAAGAGGATTATGTGAGCATAAATGAGGCAACTCCTTCAAGCTATTTAAATTTTCACATACCCAGAAGTTCTGGGCGAGGAGGAGGAGTAGCAGCAATCTTCCAGTCTGACTTACTGATTACTCCCAAAACAGTTAATACCTACAACTCTTTTGAACATTTAACCCTTAATTTCCCTGATCCAAATTTCAAGGCAAGAAAACCTCTTCTTTTTGTAACTTTGTATCGTCCACCAGGTCCTTACTCTGAATTTTTAGATGAGTTTTCAGAGTTCCTTTCTTATTTGGTATTAAAAACTGACAGGGTCATCATAGTGGGAGATTTTAACATCCATGCTGACATTGAAGGCGATAGCTTAAGAGCAGCCTTTAATGCTATCTTAGACACTATTGGCTTTGTTCAAAATGTGAATAGTCCCACACATTCTCATCTTCATACTTTGGATCTTGTGCTGACATACGGCATAGAATGTGAAGAAATAACAGTATTTCCTCACAACCCTGTCCTCTCTGACCACTTTCTAATAACCTTCAGGATTACTTTAACAGAGTTCTCCTCCCCCAAAAGAAGGTTACATTTTAGTAGATCTTTATCAGATAGTGCAGTTATAAATTTTAAAGAATCTGCTTCACTTTCTCTCTCCTCTTTGTCGCTGAGCAGTGCTGCAGAATGCAAAAGCATAGCTTATTCCCCTTCACAGGTTGATGATTTTGTTGATGGGGTTGCTAGTTCTCTGCGTGCTGCCTTAGACAATGCAGCTCCTTTGAAAATGAAAACCGTTAAAAATAGAAAGCTTGCTCCTTGGTTTAATGCAGAGCTGCGTACTTTGAAGCAAAATGCTAGGAAACTGGAGAGAAAATATCGCTCCACAGGCCTGCGGGAGTCCTTCCTAGTCTGGAAAAATGGTTTACTGCTGTATAAGAGGACCCTTTGTAAAGCAAGAGCAGCATACTTCTCCTCATTAATAGAGGAGAATAAGAATAATCCTAGATTTCTTTTTAATACAGTTGCCAAACTCACCCAGAGCCATAGCTCTGTTGAACCGTCCATTCCACCTGCTCTTAGCAGCAATGATTTTATGGGATTCTTTATAAATAAGATTGATCTTATTAAAAATAAGATCATAAGCACTCCTCTATCCGCGATTGTACCTGAGGTAGTCATGGAATCTGAACCGGGTTTAGACTGCTTTGATCCAGTTGAACTCTCTGAATTAGCAAAATTATTGTCTTCATCTAAGCCTTCAACTTGTATGTTAGATCCAGTTCCAACCAGGTTATTTAAGGAGGCATTCCCTTTGATCTCCTCCTCCATTTTAGATGTGATTAATTTATCTCTGTTTCAGGGATATGTACCTAAAGCTTTTAAGGTTGCTGTAATTAAACCTCTGCTTAAGAAACCGTCTCTTGACCCAGATGACTTGGTTAATTATAGACCTATATCCAATCTTCCTTTCTTATCCAAAATTCTTGAGAAAGTAGTTGCCAAGCAAGTTTGTGATCACTTACACCATAATGAACTTTTTGAAGAGTTTCAGTCTGGCTTTAGAGCTCATCATAGCACTGAAACAGCTCTGGTGAAAGTCACTAATGATATTCTCATGGCCTCAGATAATGGACTTGTATCTGTGCTCGTCCTGTTGGATCTTAGTGCTGCATTTGATACAGTTGACCATAATATTCTTTTAGAAAGACTTGAACATTTTGTTGGAATTAAAGGAACAGCATTAGACTGGTTTAAATCTTATCTATCTGATCGATTTCAGTTTGTTCATGTTAATGATAGATCTTCAACATGCTCAAAGGTTACCTGTGGAGTACCACAGGGATCAGTGCTAGGACCAATTCTATTTACTTTATACATGCTCCCAATTGGTAGAATTATTAGACAGCATGGGATTAATTTTCACTGTTATGCTGATGATACCCAGCTATATCTGTCTATAAATCCAGATGAAGCTAACCCATTACATAGATTACAGGCATGTCTTGAAGACATAAAAACCTGGATGACTCTTAACTTTCTGCTTCTGAATGCAGACAAAACAGAAGTTATAGTCTTTGGACCAGAGTCTTTGAAAAATAAGCTGATTAGTCAGTCACTTCATTTGGATGGGATTAAACTGATTTCAGATAATAAAGTAAAAAATCTTGGTGTTGTTTTTGATCAGGACCTGTCATTTAAATCCCATATCAAAGAGGTTTCTAGAATTTCCTTCTTTCATCTGAGGAACATTGCAAAAATTAGAAATCTCCTGTCCAGGGGTGATGCTGAGAAACTAGTCCATGCATTTGTTACTTCAAGGCTGGACTATTGTAATTCTTTACTATCAGGAAGTCCACAAACTGTAGTTAAGAGTCTTCAGCTGATCCAAAATGCTGCAGCCAGAGTTCTGATGAAAATTAAAAAGAGAGATCACATTTCTCCTATCCTGGCTTCTCTTCATTGGCTTCCTGCTAAATCAAGAATAGAATTTAAAATCCTCCTTCTCACATATAAAGCCTTAAATGGCCAAGCTCCATCTTATATCAGAGATCTGATTGTTCCTTATGTTCCTAACAGAGCACTTCGCTCTCAATCTGCAGGTTTATTAGTGGTTCCTAGAATTTCTAAAAGTAGAATGGGAGGCAGATCTTTTAGTTATCAGGCTCCTCTCCTGTGGAACCAACTACCAGTTTTAGTCCGTGAGGCAGACACCCTGTCTACTTTTAAGGCTAGGCTTAAAACTTTCCTTTTTGATAAAGCTTATAGTTAGAGTGGCTCAGGTTATCCTGAGCTATCTCTATAGTTATGCTGCTATAGGCTTAGACTGCTGGAGGACATAGGGACCCCCATTTCATCATTCTGCTTCATTCTCTTTCTATTCTCCTATTCTGCAGAATCTGTTAGTTCAATCTCTAACCTTCTGCTCTATCTGCTTTTCCTCAGAGTAGCTTTGCCTTGTCTGTTCCTGTTTGGCTGTGACGTCATCCTGGAAAGAAACATCAGCTGTGCTGTGACTGGGTGGATGTGCTTTCTTCGTCCTCTGACATGGGAGCTGGCTCGGAGCTCGTCTGCCTGGCTGTGTGTTTCCTGGACGGGGCCGCCTATTACAGCTGCTTTTGTGTCTCTGCTTCCGTCTTCTTGAACCCAGTCGGCCTCGGCAGATGGCCGCTCACACTGAGCCTGGTTCTGCTGGAGGTTTCTTCCTGTTTAAAGGGAGTTTTTCCTCTCCACTGTCGCTACAAGCATGCTTAGTGTGAGGGATTGTATTGAGTCAATGAGTCGATGCAATCAACTGGTTTTCCTTAGATGGAGAACTTTGTATCAATTTGACTTTATGATCTGGTTGAACTGTGAAGTGCCTTGAGATGACATGTGTTGTGAATTTGGCGCTATATAAATAAACTGAATTGAATTGAATTGAATTGAATTAATAGTTAGACCTCATAGATAGACATCATTCATAGACCTCATTGTTAGACCTCATAGTTAGACATCATTCATAGACCTCATAGTTAAACCTCATTGTTACATTTCATTGTTAGACCTCATAGATAGACATCATTAATAGACCTCATTGTTAGACATCATTCATAGACCTAATTGTTAGACCTCATAGTTAGACCTCATAGTTAGACCTCATTGTTAGACCTCATAGATAGACATCATTCATAGACGTCATCGTTAGACATCATTCATAGACCTCATAGATAGACCTTATTGTTAGACCTCATAGTCAGACATCATTCATAGACCTCATAGTTAGACCTCATAGTTAGACCTCATAGATAGACATCATTCATAGACCTCATAGTTAGACCTCATAGTTAGACCTCATAGTTAGACATCATTCATAGACGTCATCGTTAGACCTCATAGTTAGACCTCATTGTTACATTTCATTGTTAGACCTCATTGATAGACCTCATAGTTAGACCTCATAGATAGACATCATTCATAGACCTCATTGTTAGACCTCATAGTTAGACCTCATTGTTACATTTCATTGTTAGACCTCATAGATAGACATCATTCATAGACCTCATTGTTAGACCTCATAGTTAGACATCATTCATAGACCTCATAGTTAGACCTCATTGTTACATTTCATTGTTAGACCTCATTGATAGACCTCATTGTTAGACCTCATAGATAGACATCATTCATAGACCTCATAGTTAGACCTCATAGTTAGACCTCATTGTTACATTTCATTGTTAGACCTCATAGATAGACATCATTCATAGACCTCATTGTTAGACCTCATAGTTAGACATCATTCATAGACCTCATAGTTAGACCTCATTGTTACATTTCATTGTTAGACCTCATTGATAGACCTCATTGTTAGACCTCATAGATAGACATCATTCATAGACCTCATTGTTAGACATCATTCATAGACCTCATAGTTAGACCTCATAGTTGGACCTCATTGTTAGACCTCATGTAGAACCCAGCACCTTTTCTTCCACTGAGGCAGGGCTCGGCCTCCGACCAAACCTTCCCTTCTCCACGGCTGCCTTCCTGCTTCCGTCCCTTTCTGCATCAGTTTCTGATGATCTCTGAACTTCCTCCTGTCTCTCTCTCCTGCTCAGTACTGAAGACCGTCGCCTCGCTGCTGACCGTCGCCTATTGCGTCACCATGTACCACCGCTGCATGCGCTCCTTCCTACCAGACAAAAAGAAGCAGAGCATCATCTCTTCCATGGTCTACTTCGTGTGGAACCTGCTCCTCCTGTCGCCTCGCATCGTCGCCCTCGCCCTCTTCGCCTATGTGCTGCCCTGCTTCATCGTCGCCCACTTCCTCTGCTCCTGGCTGGTGCTGTTCTTCTGCGCCTGGCGTGCAAAGACGGACTTCATGGACAGCACAGGGGGGGAGCAGCTGTTCCGGGCCACCCTGGGCCTCATCTGGTACTTTAACTGGTTCAACGTGGGGACAGGGAAGACCAGGAAGTGGACCATAGCGTACCACGCCTACATCCTGGCTGATATCTCCCTCCTCTGTGGGCTGTGGTTCTGGAGGATGAGCGTGTATCCTCCTTACTCCCAGATCTCATGTTTCACGGCTTCCATCATCTACGGCGTTGTGGTTTTGGTTTATGCGGTCGGGTTGGTTTGTAAGGTGGTTTATTATCTGTACTTCCATCCAAATGTTGAAAGAAAGGAGGATCTGAAGGGCGAGGAAGATGAACTGGACTCCATTGTTGCACAGGAGAATGGGGGATTTCGGTCAGTGGTCCCGCAGGGTCACTGCAACAAGAGGATGCAGAAACTGGCTCAGAGCTTCTACGTCAAACCAGCTGCTGGTGTTGGAGCCTGAATCCTGCACAATCACAACCGTTCTGGTTCCTCCACAGAGACTGAGCTGCAGGAAGGGGGCGCTGTGCTCAAAGACCTGTTCTGATCCGAGCTGCTTCTTTGGTCCCCGACGTTCCAACTGGTCCTTCAATCCCTTCAATGAAAGGATCTAGAAATATAAAATGCCTCAGCGTTTCTCCAGAACTCTCCATTTGTTTCTGTCCAGCACAGGTTTTCCTTTCCTGAGGATCTGGAATCTGTTCAAAGCGTCTCTAGAACCTTCCAGATTCTCAGCAGGAGGTCCGGTCTCTTTCTTTGTTTCAGAATTAAGAACACTTGAACGCCTGAAGGGACCTCGAATCAGAACAACCAGGAATAAAGCATGGCGGCGCCGCCATCGTGATCAGAGTCTTCCAGCAAACTAAACTCTGGTGTCAAAACCTTCATTGATTGGTTCTGTCCAGTTCTATAGAAATGGTGCTGCTCAGGGTTCTGGTTCTGATGCTGTTTTGAACTTTCAGGTTCTGTTCTGCCGCAGTTATTCAGGAATTGATTTCTCTACCAGTCAGAGCGTGATACGGTTCCCCGATTGGTTCAGATAAGTTTGAAACTGTCCAGGTCTGCCTGGAAACTCTGAAGAGTCCGCAGGTTTCCAGGCAGTCAGAAACAGGAACATGAAATCAATCTGTTTTTATTATCTTAGAAAATGTTGAATAAATTCTTCTTGGTTCAGTTTGTGAGATAAATTTCTCTCCATACATGAAGTCGGATGTTCTGGAGTTCAGGTCTGGTTTTAGTCTTCGCTCAGACCCGTTCAGCCTCACAGGAACCGGTCATTAGAGACGCAGCCATCATATCTTTCTGGATGATCCTCCATCGGGGGAACCCTGCTCTAATTTATAGAATAATTATTTTTATTTATGTATTTAATTTTCCATTCATTTATATTCAGAAGGAAAGCCTGATGTCCTCTCTCCTCCATTAACCCAGATGATGCATCTCAGGGAGCTATGCATGAAATAAAACAACAAAATAGTTCTGATCTTTAATGATCTGAAAATGCGTTGATTCTGATCTTAGAATAATCAGATCTATTCTGAACTGAAGGGTGCTGACCTGTAGCGGGCCTTAAACTGATTCTAGATCAACCAGGAAATCCTAGAACTGAGAAGAACCTGGAACCGTTTTCTACTTGTTCTGTAGAACTCGGAGCTGCAGTGATGATGGTACCAAATGTTCCTGGTGCCTTAAAACGGCTTCACCGCTTTCACATCTGTAAGTTTTTATCCTAAATGTTTGTTTGGTGTATGTAGAATATTTTTATAGAAGCTGTTGGAAAATAAAATCTTTTTCAAACCATTTTTCGGGTCTTTTCTGCTCAACAAAACTCAACCTCAGAACCTGGTCATGTCAGCCAGTCTGGAGTCCGGCGCCGGATCGTAGAACCAGCAGGAGGAGAAAGGCTAACGAACCGCAGAGCGGACAGCAGAGGAGGGAAGGTTCGCCACATTATAGATCGCCAGGAGTCTAGTCCCCTTGTTAACATCTTTTAAAGGTTTAAATCCATCCATTCATTATCTGACATGCTTGTCCCAATCGGGGTAGCGAGGAGTGCTGGTGTCTACCTCCAGCTGTCAGTGGGCGAGAGACGGGGGTCCACCCTGGACAGGTCGCCAGTCCATCGCAGGGCAAAAACAGAGACAAACAGGACAAACAACCATTCAGACTCACACCTAAGGAGGATTTAGAGAAGCCACTTAACCTAACAGTCATGTTAGCAGCAGTGCTAACCCACTGTACAGTGTTGGGCTATAGTTACCAGTTACTTCTCCCAAAAAGTAACTGAGTTAGTAACTGAGTTACTCCACATTAAAAGTAACTATTTACTGGTAAAACTAACCATTGCGTTACTTTTACGAGTGTATGAAATTAATAACTGGGGATGTCTAATTCTGAAATCCTGTGTTTGGGTTTTTATAGATACTGCAACATGTAATGCTAATGCTAAGGCTAATGATCCTTCACGCTCTCCATAGTTCTCCTGTGGCGCGAGCACAGGGTGGCTGTTGCGCGCCTTTAGCGAGCATGCGCGTTTCCTGTCGCTTGCGCGGTGAATCGTGCCGCCGCGCTGTGCGGAGATGCAGAGGAAACCGAATCTGAGTAACGTGCAGTAACATTGCAGACACCCCGTTACTCACTGCCATTGTACCACTGAGCACCAAGGTTTAAATCTTAATTTCATTATCTATGACTGTGACAATATAGTTTGTAAAAAAGATTAAACTTATCTGAATAGCAGTATCGCTAAAACCACTCAGTCCAGACGGCGAATTCTGGAAACGGACACAGAATTAACTTTGCCGTTATTGGAAAGTTTTGTGGTTTATAAAGTGGTTGTAACAGTTTTCCAGCGTAATTAATCCTTGAATTCCCACAGTACATGAATGCAACATGGAAAGGGACACCTCTCAAAGCTACACGCTGTCAATCACGTTTCCCCGCCCACTCCCATCAGATGGGGATCAAAACCTGAAGGTGAAGAAAAATGATTTGAAAGTCTGGAAACCTAAAATCTTAAAACAGGAAACGCAGCTTGTTTCTACCAACCGCTGTTTGTCTTGTAAAGGACTGAATACCTGTCCAGGTGTGTTATTAACCAATCATGTCGCTGGTTTGGTCATCATGGATGTCTGAGCTGCAGCTCAGATTGAGGAATGTCAAACTCCTCAGATCTGACCTTTATGGCTGACAGACAAGAAGAGGAAGTCTTATTTTCTACAAGTCATTAGGAGATACAGCAAACAGCTGGAAGGAAGGAACTTTGACAAGAAGTAATATTTAATGTCTATAACACCTTTCACAGACAGTCAGTGACCTGAACCTGCTGAAGACGAGACGACTCCTTTTCTTTTAGACGAGAATAGACTGTTACTGTAGTCTAAAGAGGAAGACACGAAGGCGTAGATAATCATTTCAAGATCATCTCTGGACACAAACTGTTCTAAGTTTAGAGATTTTCCTCAGTTGGTAAAACAGTTAGTTTGGTGCTCTAATATGGAAGAAAAACTCTCATTGAAATCTGCCTTTTTTAACACAGAATTTTAAAACACTGAATTTTTTTAGACTCTAAATACTCTGAGGTCAATGTTCTGTCAAAGTTAACGCCTCGGGTTTCTAAGGCTTGGTTTAGCAGACAAACTCAAGTGGCCCAGATCCTGGAGGATACCTGGAATAACTTCCTGAGCAGCAATCACCAGCACCTCTGCTTTATCTGAGTTTAGTTGCAGGGAATTTACACCGAGCAATTGTTTACGTGCGCAAGCAGAGAGCCTAACTTCTGGATCTCAGAGGACTTCAAAGAGCAGGAAAGCTGGATATCATCAGCAAACAGATGATAGGAAACATCATCGGATCTCTGAATTTTATTTTTTTAAAATGGAAGGACTTACAGAAAAAACAAAATGGGCCCAAAAATCCCCAGAAGCCAATGATCAACTGGGGGGCAGCATCATGCTGGGGACAGGGCAGCTGGGGAGATGTGGGAAGATGGATGAAGAACAGTTTAAAGGGACACCAAAGACCTGAGGCTGTGGAGGAGGACTGGTTCTTTCCAGCAGCAATACCTCCATGAACATCCAGCAACATGAGCAAACAAAACAAATGTTCCAGGTGTTTTTAAAAGACGCTGGGAGAGAGTGAAGCTGTTAAACATCACATCTTTCAGAAGAGCTTAGATCAGATCTGGTTTCCTTTCCCCTGGTTTAGGCTCCGCCCCCTGTCTGAGAAAAACGGAACAATGATGTTAATGTTGAAAGATGTCTGGGTGTTTTTTTAGGAGGGGTTTGGGGAATTCCCACGGGGCTTTTCAGGAAATCACTTCATCCTAGTGTGACACAGCGTGGGGGTCAGAGCAGCTGACTGGATGTGGTCAGGATCAGGATGCTCAACGTCAGGGAGCTTCTCAGAAAGGGTTTCCCCTGGTCCCCTCTGCCTCCTGCGAACATATCCCTCTCACTTAGACCTGTTCATGTTTAAAGCTCAGAGGACATTTATTAGCCTTTTTTAAATCAGCCTGAATAGAACTGCTGATGGAAGGAAACAAGAAATCATTTTAAAGGATCTTCAGGCTCAGAGACGCTTTCATCTGTTTTCTAGTTTGACCCATGAAGAATCTCCACAACTGCAAGGTCTGACAGACAAGTTGAGCCTAAAACAGCCTGAGCGTCAAATAGTTCAACTGCGCCACCTGCTGACATAAATCTGCAAAGCGCCTTCCTGCCAATAATCCACCTAAATATGAAACCATTTTAATCTCCCTCTTCTTTTCTAAAAAACTCTAGATCTACGGTTGGATCTATGAGATGCTATTTAACCCTTTAATAGCCACTTAGTGAAATACTTTGAAAATCATAATTTCCAGCCAATAGTGTTATTGGAATCCAGGAAAGGACGTCATTACCTTTGGAACATTAAACAAATATAGATGTTTTGATGCCAGAAATAAATGTCAATGTAATAACAAGAGACTTGCCTCAATATATTAAGAAAAACAACAAAAGTGCTTCTATAAGAGTTTTTTTTTAAACCTTTATTTAACCAGGAAAAACATCCCATTGAGATCAAATCCTCTTTTTCCAGGGAGTCGTGGCCAAGAGGCAGCAAAGTTACTTAATAAACAGAGATACGTTAAATTAAATGACAGGTACATAAAAAACATGAAGTAAAACAGAAGATCATTGAGGCTGCTTCAAATTCTCTCACTTTCAACTTAAAAGCTTTTAAAGATAAAAACTCAGTCAACTTCCAGTTTCTCTGTAAAATCTTCCCCCAGAAGGAGCAGCGGAGCTGAAGGTTTCCTCCCCCAGTTCTGTTCGGGCAAAAGCAGCAGAGAGCAGCAGCTGATGGTGGATCTCAGGCAGAAGAAGCCGCGCTTTACTGGGGAAGGAAGGTAGAAAACGTTAGAGGGCAGTAATCCATGGAGGGCCTCGGAAATAAAAGCAATGACACAGCCTTCTGGTAGAGAGGCCATCCCACCTGAGAGGACAGGTACCAGTGATGTCATCGCTCTACAGTCTGTGATGAACCTTAATGAATTATGGGAAACAGAGTCCAACATTTAAAGACAGGAAGAAAAAGGTCACCAGAATCTAAGAACGATAAAAACGTAGCAGAGACAAGGAGCTTTTTACTCCGAAAGAAAAACATGTCTTATTACGAAAGGAGAAGCTCAGTTTAACTTTTAATTTTCTTCACAAGTTTATCAATTAAAGGTTTCAAGGTGAGAGAGTCATTAATTCCAAGGTATTTATATTGATGTTCCACCTCCAGAGTGGATCCTACTTGAAGGGTTGGAGGAACCTTCCTATTCTATTATATCTGAAGGACCAGATACCCTATAGAATCATTCTATCAACACTTTAATATTATTGTTTATCGCTTCACAGGCAAAGCTATGTACTGTCATCAGGAAGTAGGTTGGTACAGGAAACCAAGAATGCAGAAGATCAGCAGATCCCATGATTGACTGACGTCTCATTCTTTTGGTCTTAATGCATTTATCATAAGTGGAGGTAGAAAGACATAGATATTAAAATAGATATAAAACCATTGAGTGCATTTTTTTTTACAGTAGATTACATTTTTTTTTTATACAGTAATTTATTATTATAGTTAAATATAATCCTTATTTTACACATATAGTTAAAATGTGAAAATAAAATATATTTTCCCGCTTTTTTCCCTTAATAAGGGGGGGGTTTCTTAGTTCCCAAAAAAGCCCCTCCCTCAATTTCCCTGGGGGGGGGGGGGTCTATACTAACGGGGCATAAACAGGCCTTATGAAAATAAAGGGGGATTTTTTCCCCCTGCTGGGGGTTTATGATTAACTGCGCTGTTTTCTTGGAACCTTTTGGTGATAAAAGATGAAGTGAAAGTTATTTTTTTGGTTTTTAGTTTTTTTATTATTAGAACTTTTTTCCTTTTTTTTTTTTTTTTTTTAATCCCCAACCCTGCTGTTAAGGGTAAGCTTTCATGAATTTTGTAGTGTTTAAATTACTGCGGGCAGAGACAGAAGGAGGATGATGGAGCATGAAGTCTGCAGCTCCATGCTGATGCCTGTCTGCCCCATCCAACATCTCCTGCTGAAACATGGATAAACCCACAGCTGGATAACCCTGCGGAATTCAGCTGGGGTTTCATTTATAGTTCAAACTAAGAAAGGAAAAAATTAAATTTAATTCTATAAAAAAATTCCCAAAAGGGGTTTTTGGTGGAGTAAACTGCAGCCTTTCTTTCTGCTCATAATGGGCCCCACCCGACCCGTTTTTATTTTTTTCCAGTCAGAACAAGGGTGCGTTTAATTACAAGAAAAAAAAAATTTAAAAGGACAGAACAAAAAACCTTTTTCTTCTTTCTAAAAAACAAACTTTTAAGATTATGCAACTCTCACACATTACTTCATGTTTCTACCATATTAGGACTTAATTGGGCTTTAATTTCATAATTTAGCTCAATCCGGGTATTTTTTCTTCCATAAATTAGCGTAATTTTCTCAACCTGAACTGATTTTCCCTCCTCCCTTAAAACAGCCTGGATGGCCTTTATAGCTTAATAAGCAAAATATTGAAAAAAATGAGCAAATGCCCAAACAATTTTTCCCTTGTTCATCTCCACCCAATCAGAGCGGATGCAAAACCCAGAACTTTTTTGTTGGGGTCATTTGGGGTTCTGCTACCCGTTAACCCAGTGATGGGGGGGCTTTTGGGTTCTGGGGGAGCTAGTGCTTTTTTGTTGGATCGGGTGGAAAAACGTTTGGTTGTAAAGGTGTGAGCTGTGCCTGAAAAGCAGCAAGACCAGATTTTTGGATTTTTTAAATTTAAAATTTGGGCTGGGAAAAAAGAAAAATTTAAAGTCTGTCTTTGAAAAAAACCCACAAGCAGGTTGTTTATTAAATTTTGTTTACATGAAATAACTGTAATTTCCTTTAAAAATATCCATCTTATCAGCCGCTGTTTTGAACAACATGTGGAGTAAAGGAAGGAGGTTATGGGACGTTTTCGATGATTTAAATGCTATAATGTTTGGGTTTTCCGTTTTTAACCCGTCCCGGTTTCCCGAGGAGGGTTTTGACTGAGTGACCAAGGGTTTATAAGGGAGACTTTGGTGGGGGCAGACAAGTTTACTTAGGTTGGGGGGTGGAAAAAGGAGGATCAGGGGAGAATCCCGGAACTGCTTGTGATCAAACAATGATGATGATGGAGGGGAATGTGGCAAACAGGGATAACAAACAAAGCATCATGAGGAGAGAGAATCCAGAAAAAAAGAGCAAAGGGCCCCACAAGGAGGATCCATGGCGTCACGAGGAAAACCTGGGATAGCAGATAGACAACCAAGTCCGTTACTAAAACATCTCTCTGGGGGTAAGAACCATCACTGGGAAACCTCAGGCAAAAGCCGTTTCTTCCTTTTTGTCCAGGATGATTTGGAATGTTTATGGCAGGAAGGGAAAAAAACCCATGACCTGAGGTCCCATTAGGATCTAAAATTGAAATGAATCCAGCACCACCCGTCCACATTTACATCAAAACATTGGGGGGGCGAGTTTTCCTGTTGGAAAACGGTTGGTTTAGTAATGAAGGTGTCAGCCTGGGAAAGGGGGGGGGGGGTCCCTTTTAGTGTAAGGTGGTTCTTTTATATCCATAAAAATCCCCAAAGGAGCGCAGACACTGGAGGGCTGAGGTCTTCTGTGAAAAAAGGATATTTAAAAGTCATTCCCAAAAAAAATCAAATGAAATTTAAATTTAGCGTTTCGCTTTTCCCTCCAAGAAGAGTTTTCAATTCAAAATGTAGGAAGATTTCATACTTTATAGAGTGGGCCAAAAACAAAAGCCCTTTTTTTGGATCGAATTTTAAAGTAATGATTTTTGACCCGCCAGACAGATGCCAAACGCCTGAAGGAAACCCGCATGGGGTCTAAACACCCGACTATGGGTGCCTTCCCTTTCAGAGGCGCATCCTCCCAAAGGGCCGTCTACCTGGATGGTTTCCTTTAAATCTTTAAAAATAAGGAGGTGGGAAAAGGGTTTTGGGTATGGATGCTTTCCCGCTGTTAGCTTATCGCCTAGCAACCTGACAGTTAAACACAAAGCAAAATGGTGCTGAACTTCTCACGCTGTTCTGGATGCTAAAAAATTTTGGGAGCTTCAGCAGCTCGGTTCTCAGATTTCAGTTTTTAGTCCCCACCCCGCAGGAGTTGAATCTGAGCTTAAATTAAGCCAAATCCAGTAACAGATAAAACCTTTTAATAAACCAAACATTACTGCCACATATCTGACTCAGTCACCATTAAAACATCTATTTTCATTCATTTTAGATGGAACTATTCACAGACTGGATTATATTAGACAACACTTAGAATTGATTGTAATTTTGTATGCACAAGTGTGTATATGTTTAGTAACAGTGCAAAAAATAATGGTGAAAATGCAGTGAACATTGAGTTGTGTCCAACTTTCAAAGGATTATATAGTTTAGTACATTGGTAGGGCAAAATAATATTCATAAAATGAATAAATATTATTAAACTGCACTTCCAGTGTACACCACTGTTTGGCGTCTTTACATTTTTCCTCTGAGCATCGAGCAGCCGGCTTGCTTGGACTCACAATGAATCATGGGATACCCAAGGCTACGGAGGATACAGCGGACCTGTCCTTCAAAACAGCAAACAGGAAGCATTTGTCGGCCGAATCAGGAGAGTCTTCCAATCTGAATCAGGCCTCGGCGCTGTAGTAAATTAATCTGCACCAATGATTAGAATATATTGGATACATGTTTTACATATTGAATAAATGTTTGACACTAAATACATTTATTTTATAAAGGTCACAGAGTCCAAAAGAGTGTGCTCCACCAAATATGGAGAGATAGAGAGCAGTGTGTGTAAGGCTCTCTGCAGGTGCAGCTTTGAGTGCAGCCTTGAAGTTTGAGAGATAAGACCAGGGTGGGAAAACACAGAGAATAAGCGGGGAACAGAACAATGAAAGGTGTCCAAGGCCATTTTGGAGGTGGGTCTTCCACCAAGATGAAAGAGCCCAAGCCCCAGGAGTGAATAAAAGAGAGCCTGTTTGTGCATGTAAGTCAGTTGCTCACCTGTGAACAGCTCATGTGGTTGTTTTTGTGTTTTGCAATAAACCACATTGGACCCAGTTGCCTCTGCCTGATTTTTGATCATTGTCTGAAGACTTTTTCTACTGCTTTTAAGAACTTTGAATTTTTATAAGACTTAGCATCAATTTTAAGTCGTTGGGAGGACAGTTTCCACGACAGGCGCCGCGCTGTGATGTAATCGGCAGATGAATCTGGCCTTTAGACGACAAAGTCTAAAGGCCAGCAGCTGTCCTCAGATCACTGATTGGTGAATCGAGCAGAAACTGGATCTGAGTCTTCCTTCTCAGTTATTGGGACGGTTGTTGGGTTTTAATCCAGAGAAATGTGAGTTTAAAAGATTAAAAGGAAATGATCAACACAGAGACAGGGGTTTTTTGACGTCAGTGTGTGCGGGTGGAGAGAAGATTCTGGCTTGAAAAGCCATCCCTTCTCACACAGTCCCTTCATGGCAAAGC